>NC_061097.1:5113849-5126349 GCF_015104395.2 Macrobrachium nipponense | reverse complement strand
CTAAAGTTATTCAAAACCTTTGAAATAACATATCTCCTAGAGAATAACAGGTTGCCATGAATCAATGTACCGGTGTGTTTGGCTTAACTTCCTTTGTTAACCACCATCTCCTGCTTCTTAAGGATAAAATGTTCTCCGTGCTACTATTGTTTTCGTCGAGTTCCCTGTATTGTCTTCACCTACTAATTGGATGCTCATTGTACAGCTAGCATCAAGGTGCGCTGCTATTTCAAGAGCATCAGTATGTTAACGATTTTTCATTGAGTGCTCTGTATAGTCATGATTCACTACCTGGACGTTGGTTATTAAAGGAGCTTCGGAGTTTTACTGGTGTTTTCTCGAGCCACCCTGGTATTTTTGTACAGCTGATATTAGTCAGCTACTAAATTCTCATCGAGTGAATTACATCGCTTTCGTTTAACACATGCTTAGTTTATTACATGACAAGCAGCGGTAATGACGTTTTTTCGTTTGGATTTAATTAGAAGAATCATATATTCCATCGACATATACCAGTGCTGTTCTTTGTTACTGAAGTACCATCTACAAGACGTTATAAGCAGATAAGTATCGTTATTATGAACTGGCTTCCATTTATAGAGCTGCTGCAGTACTCAATAACTAAAGTACTCTGTTCTCAATGTTGTGGGTTAGTATTAATTTCTGGAGCAAATGATTCATTTACTTCAACATGAACTCATCGCCCAGAGACTATAGAGACTAGTCCGGCAAATTTTCTTCCTACCAAGCCTTGAAGTTAAACCAGTGTGAAGGCACTAGAGCTATAAAAGTATTTCTAAGGAACACTATACTCGGTTTTTTTCCATCTGTCCATCCGCCTGTGGTGTTTGCGTATGGTAACACTGCGTCCCGGGCTTTAGATAGTTACATTCAGCTTACATTCAACAATAATAACAATATCCTATTTCGAATATTAACGGTGTAATTCGCATACAGTAAATTATTTAAAAACTTTTCAGTTGCTAATGTACACCCAGATATCCTTTTATTTACCTAAAACTTACCCATAGCTTAACTATTTAAAGCCCGGGACTCAGTGTTACCATACAAGAACACCACAGGCGGATGGACAGATGGAGTATAGGATCCCTGGGAAACATCATTCAGGGATCTTGTACCTCTGCTGAAGTAGGCGTTGATGCAATGGGAATATTCAACAGAGCGATAATCACACCAGCAGCTTGCAGCATTCAAAAGGACTCAGCCATAACATTTGGCTCGTCCATGCGGATAACTCATGTGTAACACCATTCTGTACTGAACAAGCAGAAAGCCCGATGTGGTTATAGAGATTCTTTCTCTCTCTCTCTCTCTCTCTCTCTCTCTCTCTCTCTCTCTCTCTCTCTCTTCATAGAGCGAGCATAAGTAAGTTTACACATTTCTCTTTACCAAGAAATTAGAAATACGGAATGAAAATATAATCACTATGTATATTTATGTATGTGTATACTCAATTTTTCTCTTCTCATGTATTCATTATAATCTCTTAGCCTTTTCTTTGTATTTTCTTACACAATATTTTTTCCTCAAATGTTGTTCCGAACTGTTGTTTATCCTTCGAACACTTTCAGTACTTTTATGTTTATCTTCTCTTTACAAATTGTTTGGATTATGTTTCATATCTTGCATCTGTCTGTGCATGTGTTGTTGTGTGTCTAATTGTTCAATGCAATGTTACGTCGCTCCTCAAAAGCCTAATTAGAGAGTTTGAACTTGTCTCTAAGCTTTTCTTAAGACTAAACGAGTTGTTTTGATCAACGTATCTAAATTTTCACTTCAAATAATCCAAAGCTAAGTGCACTAAAGTAACACGTTGTATAGTCGGTAACAAAAGGACTTCAATAAAGCGCATTTTACATCATTGCAAAATTAAGATTCCGTATCAATGTATTCCCTATTGTCATTATTTCTGTGTAGGTATCTTGATCGTCATGGACATCATATGAGACGTGTGACCAAAATAAAAGAAATCATCAACAAAAGCAAGTTTTTCAACACCAAGCTATACAGATGGACAGCCATTTAACATTACACTTCTCGAAAGAACACCCAAGCACTCTGTTCTCGTAGTGCCGAAAATACGAGCAACGTGGTGATCCTTTTCCAAATGTAACTCTGAGAAGGTCATTCATGGGCTCGACTAAGAGTGCAATAAGTGCAAAGTCGTCGACCTAATAAAAGTGATTTTGTGTATTCGTCAGATAATATCCCACCTTATTTCCTTTCAAGTCAATATTAATGCTGTCCTCATAAGCATTAGAAATATATGGACTTTAGATGGAATCTTGCCTAAGGTAATTTTTCATATTAAAAGAATCTGAGAGATGACTTCCTCTTCCATAAGCAAAGGTGCGAGGAAAACCAGTGTTAAACAGCCAAAGAATAAAAATTGGTGTGCCACAGTCGAATAGTTATGAAAGTAATGCCCAGTAGTTTACTCTGCCAAACATACTTTTTTGGTCAACAAAAACAGAGTAAATGTGAGTGTTGAAACTCTGATTGTAAATAATGGTCTCTTTTAGACCATATATACTCAGGGCTTCAATCCGAACTCGTTTTGCGAAGTAACCAGAAAGTCTCGTTAGCTTCAAGGATCAAAGATTCAAATAATTTCGACTCAGCCATTGCAACGGAAATAAGCTTATGTAATTTGGGCTATTAGACGTGTACTCCAGTTTTCCATTTAAGAAGGAACAATTGAATACTCATGAGGGTAGTAGGTCAATAATAATAATAATAATAAATTATAACTGATATCATAGCTAAGATATTACTGAGAGCATTTTTATAGGATTCGTTTGCTACGTAATCTAGTCTTATGTCAGTTACATGAGTAATGGGGAATAATGAGAGGTTATTTAAACTTTCCATCTCGCGTGATTGCTCATAAGCACGATTTAGCACCTGAACAAAGTTCTGTCTACATACAGCATCTGTGTGAGCTAGAGTGATTGGGCATAAAGAGAGCCAAAATTTAAAGGAAAATGAAGAGCATGGGGAAAACCTCATGGCTGGTCTAAGAGGGAACAGTTAGAGGTGCTGTACAACGAGACTGAAGAAAGGAAGAGGAAAAAGAAGTTAGGTACATGTCTAAAGAGCAGGTGTAACTAGGGGAAGACGGGGCGCTTCCAACACCCTTTAGTGAATGAGATCATTCAGTTAATTAAAGCTCATGACTAGTAAATAAATAAGTGCACTGAAACTTACCATAACGCTAAAAGCTGAAAGGCAGAGACACCTGAAGTATTACAACCTTTCTTGATTAATTAGGCACAAGCTGTATTTCGGTCTTGCTGAGAAAGTTTATTTTTCCCATCAGGCAACAGAAAATAATTTATTTTGTCTTTGCACTGGTAAGTAGAATCTGAATTATTCATGAATGCTTAATTGATTTTGTTATCGTTATCTGTTTTTTTTTTTTTTTCCTTATTTTATGTTCACTACCATGGAGTAATATTTGATGAATCTCAGCCCATTATAATGCTTTTCAACAACATCTATAAAAAGAAAAATCATAGGCAAACATAACATCCCCAAGGATCAAGATCAAGGCAAAAAGTCTGGTCGCCTGCAACGCATCTTCTGCAAAGGAACGTCTGGAACTTTGGGACTGTTAGAGTTAAATAAGACGACTTTTTTCCTACAGAAAGACGAATATGCTTTATCTCTTATGGCTTATTTTCATGGATTATCTTTTCACTTTATCTTGATTATTGCATGAAACTTATTTACTCCTTTGTTAACTGTTATTTGACGCATTGCTTGCTTTCTTTACTTCGTTACTTCCTCCTTTTAATGTTTTACCCTTTGGCTAAATAGTTTGATCTTTCCGTGGGCCATTTTATTTCTTTCCAGAGAAACATTAAAGTTAATGTTTTCCTTTGGTACAATCTATTTTATCCAATCATTCCCTTTTCTTGATGACCTCATTTAATAAAGGATTTCTCATCTAAATTTTTTTCTTTTTCGCCCGAGTAATAAAAACTACAACTAGATTCGTTTCAGCTGATAAAGTTGATTTCTTTGAAGAAAAAAATTAAAAGACAGAATAGGGAGAGAGGCCTAAAAATAACAAGTGAGTCCAGCAGAGCCGAGTGAGAAAAGAGCGAAAGAGGAAGGAATGAATGTGGAGGAATAAAAATGACACCAAAAACTTCCCATTGAGTCTCTTTCCTTTTAGTTTTAATGTCGGACCAGACCCAGACCAACAAAAGAGTTGTAATTAAAGTCTTTCTCCTTGAGCAAGGACTGCCCTATGACGGGGAGAGAGACCTGTTGGCGAAGAAGGAGGCAAAGTGAATAAATGAAAAGAATGCAATGGAAAGTAGTATTTGAGGGTATCCGGGAACTACAGCGGATATTATTTTCCATTTCTGTAGCAGAGGATTTCTCATGAAGGTGACATGAGGATCCAGTCTTATCGAAGAATCCTAGGTGCATCCTGAACATCAAAACTAACTTTGCTCTAACCTATGAACAACAAAGTGTTCAAAAGTTGCCGGCAAAAATCTGAGATGCAATAAAACATTCAGAGGAAAGGAATAGGGTAAAGAGTTTGAAATCCTTAAAAAAAAAATTGCGACCAACACAAAAGTATAACTGACATATTACAATATTTTCATTAATTCAAATAAGGCACTGTCACCGGGAGCAAAATAGAGACAGAGCTTTAACTGGGTTTTGGGGGAAATAAAAAGAGAGTTCTACGTAAGATGAACCCGAATGACTCATAAGGGCGTTCCTAAATTAATGTGGTTTTAGTGGCAACTGATCGTCATATCGTGAAAATCAGGATAAAGTGATAATTCCGAAGGCGCCTTTTTCAAACAACGACTGTCGGTCGCTTCAAAAAGCTATTTCAGGCATACGTACAATCACGTTAGTTATCGGGTTAATATCAGAGCTGGAATGGGTATCTAAGACACGAAGTCATGAGACCTTAACCACGAGGTTCTGGCCTTGGAGAAATTATTGCATCATAGCACTTCACGACCGCCCAGCGAATTCAAAGGAGGATTGTATATTTTATACTCAATGTGTGAAGTCATGATTTTTTCTTTTCTTTTTATTTTTTTTATTTTAAAAAAACATATTCATTCTTCCTTGCATTATATGTACATCATTAATTTTAAAGAATTTGATAGAACCAGGCATTTCTTTACCTAAATCTTTTAAAGAATACTGTTTTTTATAACAAAGAAAACTATTATTTGAAAAACAGAGATAAATAATCTTAGCACTCACAAAGTAATCACCTTTTTTTTTTTTCAGATCCCCAAAGTGATTAAGAGCGGGCGGCGAGACTTAGCGAACGAACCAGAACTCACAGAATGCAATTACAGAAGTCATCACATGAGTTGTGAATAGTTTGTGACCGGAGAGGCTCTTCATTACAACCGCTCGCTACGAAGGTTGGCAGCGAGCTCCTTTAATGGTATTTATTTCTCAACTCTCGTATCATTTTCAATAGATACCTGTGACAATATTGTGACATGCAGTCAATAGCAACCATAGCCTTCGTTTACAGTCTTGGTCAGTAACATTGACTCATCGCGATAACAGACACTTCACACACACACACACTCACACACACACATTAGATCAAGTCAGTTTCTTGATCTTAGTACATTAATCAACGATTTCTTCTACTCTTTCAGTCCTTAATATTGTTATAGTCCTTATGTTTATCTGAAACTGGACTGACAGGTGATGATTTTTATACAAAATAGGTGTCAGCTGTCCTTCCTAAAGGCCCGGTCCCACTGGCGTTTAGGATGAATTGCGCACAAAATTGGTTGATATTCGCTAAACATCGCAACCAAAATTTTGTGCAGCTCAAAAATCTCGGGAGAGGAAAAAACGCCTCTGCGGATAATTGCGGACGTGTGTGGACGTTGGCCGACTGATACAAGCATGTATCACGAATATTGCGGATGTTTAGCGAATATCAACCGATTTTGTGCGCAATTCATTCTAAACGTTAGTGGGAACGGACCTTAAGGTTAGTTTTGCCTTTTATCAGTATTCGGTTATTACCCAACCATCGTTAAAATCGTTGTGCAGTCATTGACAACTACGGTAGTTTTCTGTCGACTAGACATGCACCACTTAGCCGGGTTTATTGATTTTTTATTACGGAACCTCTAATGGGGATTCTGCTACCTCCAAGGTTCTCCCACCAGAATAAATAGGGAGTCTGGAGGATTGTTGCGAGGCAAGATAGATTCAGAGTAAACTTAAGACTTTATCCACAATGTGCAAAGCCTTCATCAAGAAACATGATATTCTCATCGCAATGCTGAATTTTTTTTTTTTTTTTTTTTTTTTTTTGAGCATCAAACATGCAGAACTCGAATTGAATGAGAGATTGTTGATAATGTGAAAACGTAGATTTATGTTTATCCTTGCAACAGTCCCGCCATTGACTCTATAGACAGTTTATTTTATGCAATCTCGTTCCAGAAGAATTCTTGTGTTTTAGGAGAGTGATTGATGTTATTTGCCCCTTAGCTAAAATATCTTTCATATCAAATCCACGGAGAATGAAACTTTCGAGAATAACAGTGTAAGTGTTTCTTCACTTACTATTTTTTTTATTACATCTAATATGTGTCTATTTGTGTACTTCATTTCATTAATTGTAGCATTTTATCAGTAAACTAAAATATTCAAGTAGCTTCTATCGCTATATTACAAGGAAGGATGCTAGCTAATGGAAATAATGGATGCATTTCAGGCCCATTTCTTTGGCGACAAGCGAGGTCTTCCGTATTGGTGAAACAATGGTAATGGCCTTAAATCGCGTTTATGGTGTTCCTGTGCTTCTTTGGTTAATGGATATTGCCACCATTAACTCGAGAAATCCTTACAGCAACTGAAAGGAATTAAGGCTCGAGAACTGGAATAATGTGAGCAGTTTTTCTGTATCTTGACGGTCTCCGTAGATAAAGTAATCTTTTATAGTTCAGTTTGCCAGTGCATATGTCTGTCTGTCTCTTAGCGTGAACACATGAAATTGAAGGAATTTAATTTCATAAAATATTGTTTAAAAAATTCATTATTATCCATGAACCCTTGATTAGCTTTTATTGTGGGTCCAATGGTCAAGGATCAATGGGGAATTGATCCCCCATTTGGTTATGGTGTGTATGCAGCTGGTAAGCCAACTTCCTGCTCTTTGTAGGAGAAAGCGAAAATGGTGCTGAAAGAAATCGTGAACGAGGCAATAACATTGCTGAAGTTTTCGGCCTTTGATAGTTCCCATTATCTTTGCTTGAGATGTATGAGTGTCCTGGTATTGGAAAATGTACCCAATGATAAGAAAGCCTTGCATAAAAAATTTTTATTTCCTTCATTTTATATTGTTTTCTGATCTAGCACTTTTGATTTCATCACCATAACTTAATAGCTTTTCTAAATATCGTTTTCTGTCTCCATTCCTTTTTATCAATTCACTCGTACAATATGATCTCGCTTTCACATACTATATCCGTATTAATCGCCTTGTATTCGCATTCACGTTTTGGATATCAATGCCTTTCAAATTTCCATAATCCCTTCTCAGCCATGAGTTTTCGATTTTCTATTCTGTTACAGTTTGCTTCACATTTTGTCTTTTTAGTATTTTGCTTATTTAATGAGAATCTTTATTATATTCGAGGAGGAGAGAGAGAGAGGAGAGAGAGAGAGAGAGAGAGAGAGAGAGAGAGAGAGAGAGAGAGAGAGAATATTTTTTTAAGCAAATTAGAACTTCCTCTTAACCAGATAGTGCTCTAGAGATTTTGTTAGTTCTCAGTAAATGACCAAGAAGAGATAGGAAGCAAACGTTTTCCAGACATCATCAACGTTTGTACTCAGTGACCTTCAAATATTAGCAAAGCGCCAATAAATGTAATCAATACATAAAATAATAAGTTTTGCAGGGGCAGTAACGTACAAATTAAACTTGCTTTGACTGAACCCGGTGGAGAACTTTAACAAAAAAAGGCCTATAATATGAGAAAATATTCCCAGGTGAGAGCAAAGAAGCGAGGAGTTATATAGGGTGAGGGAAATCTAAATGCTGACGTTTCCGTATACACGGAAAATAAAAGGGCCAGGAATGAAAATGGTCAGCTATTAGCATATCATCGCTGTTGTAGTGGTTAGAACAACTAGCGATAAAACGGGTATGACGAAGGCTACAGTCACTTCACCACATTACATTTTTTGTATCAATTTCTTTTATTCTTTTTAGTACGACGTACCATTGCCTTTATTTATTTGTATCGCATGTCATCGTATAAGTTATTATTTATACAATGTGCTTATATTTATGTAATGTTTTCAACTTTCATCTCTCTCTCTCTCTCTCTCTCTCTCTCTCTCTCTCTCTCTCTCTCCGTTCAGTTCCATTCCCCGCCCCTCTCTCTCTTGGTTTCCTTTTTTAACAAAGTTGTAGGAGTATTTAAAACAAATTCTTGGCTTTAATATGAGTGATCGACAGTGAGCAAAGAAACTTCTTAAGAAAAGATTCAAACACCAATAGAAGGCATGCATCAATTGATAGAGTACAACGAGCCATTTCCTTAAAAAAGAAAAAAAAAACACGCACACAAACACACACACACACACACAAACTCTAGAATAATAATTTTTCACCAAAAGAGTGGAATCTGTGCAGGATGTTACCTTCCTGAGTTCTAGTTAGTGTTTTAGGATGAAGTTGTCAGTAGCTTGTTGTCCTCTTTCGGTTATACTCATGAAAAGATATTCTGAAGTGTCTGAAATCCCAAATAGACAATGTTTTTAACCGACACTACTTAATACTTTGAATATATGAACATGTTTAATTTATGTCCTTTTCGTTTGATCCTTGCTATTAGTATGAACAGTAATAATTCACGTTAAGTTAAGCGTATAACGTTTGCAACTTATGCATCAGTGGAAAATCTTGCTTGCGCACCGAGTAAGCTGTAGGTCGGATCACGCCTTCTTTTTATTCCATTTCATAACACTCCCGCCATTGTCCACTGATTTTCTTTCCTCAGTTCGTTCTGGAGTTCTTGATTTTAATTTTTTATCCCACCGCTATGCGTTTTGATTTTTTGTATTCATTAATCACATGCAAAATTTTAGAGCAATCCACTGCAGCGTTTAGTCATCTTTAGGTCTTGGTAGACTTCTTGTATACCAATGTTGGGAAACAAGTCTTTTTCCCTTTGCGAGAGTGCGTGATGCCACAATATTATTTCACATATAGTTAATTCTGTCATGAAACCAGAAACACAAATTCATAGAAAAAAAAAAAAAAAAGTTAACGGATTCCAAAACTTTTGATTGTTCCTTATGGCGAGGAATTATTTACCAATGTACCTGTCGTGGATAGAAGGTTCACAATAACTACTAAAGATTTGTTTCGACAAATCATTGAAATTTTAGCACGCACAAACCACAAAGCAATAAAAACAGTGAAAAGTCAAAATTGAAGCCTAGCGACAGCTTTCATGCATCATATTTATATGATAATGCATTTACAAACTCTTATCCTAACATCAGCATCAGCTGAAAATTTCATTTAATAAGACAAAAGGATCGACCATCATTGAATATTAAAAAGTGAAGCTAAAATAACGGCGGAGGATTATTTCCTGTCACTTAAGACTGCTTGAACATAGATTAAGGATTAACAGCATCTCGAATGACAAACCCGAACAGCGACGACCTGTAGAAAAGAGAATAGAAAGACTTATCACTGGGAAATTAGATTAAGAGTCGGTAGTCCAGGGATGCAAGAGAAAGATCCTCAAAGTGGTGAGCTGTAGCAGTGATAAAATATTAGGCAGAAATGATTGACGAACCCTGATACTCATTTGTAGGTGGGAGATGGCGCTGGATATGACAATATATTTCAAGACAACACGTGTTGTTGATTTTCATTCATGATTCTGCGATCAAGGTATGGAAAGGACTTAAGGATCACATGATTTCTTTAGAAATTTTATTTTTTAGTGTTCTTCTAAAGGGCGTGGGAGACATGGTTTATAAACAGCCGCCAAAATACTGCTTCTCCCATTAGAAAATAATTTGAGTACAACCGAGGGAATCATTGCCGGTCGATCCTTTAACAGCGCAATCAAAAAAGAATTATCGAGCGCAGAGTTTCGTCAATAGCAGCCGCATAATATAAGTAGAGAAAAGGCTTCTTTGGCAGAAATGCTACACGGAAATACTACTGTTATATGTTTGCTTAGAAATTTATCTCTATTTGTCAACTATCGTTTTGGATTTAATTGTAAACATTTCTCATTTTGTTTTACTCATTACTGTTTTTCAATAAAATCAGCCTCTAATCAAATTATGTAAATCAAACTTTATATATTTTGGTGCTGTTATTTACTCTCAGTAGGAAAAGTTTCAACATATTTGCGCCAAAACGTGTACATAGTATAGGGTAGAAAATAATTCATATGAGGACCGATGGAAAAGAGAAAGGTAAAGGAGCGTTCCCAAAGCAGCAAACTCAACCACTGTATCCTTGCCATCGCAGTAATCTATTCATTTTTCTATACCACGACTTTGGTCGCTCTACTTAATCAGTTTCATTGTTGATGTCATGTTGGAAGCACCTGAGGTGCTATTTTCTCTTCTAGAGGAGAACAAAGAAGTAGGCTGTTTGATATTATTGGATTAATTTAAAGAAATCGTCCTTATCAAATGTATTCATTCTTTATAATATCCATTCTCTACCATTATACAGACACCTGTGTATGCGCAATAGCTCAACCAGTTTTTAATCGCCCATGTAAAAAAAAAGAGAAAAAAAAATGACACTGCTAGTCGCAACGGCTGTTACGTGCATTTGATATAAAGAAAATGAATATGAAATATGAGCCGCTCGACTGTTGGCCACAGTCGTTTAAGTCGCGGCTTTGTCAACACGCCCGGAGATGACCTGGATCCTAAGAACGACTCTACTTTGAAGCTACATGCGAAAGTCACTGATTTTATCAGTAGAACACTATTTGATCATCCGTTCCAGCAAACTCCAATGCCAAACATTCCCATCACTCATATCTGACCTTTATGTTTATGGGAATAAGAGAAATCAGCATATAACTCATGTTTCCAGAGCAGCATCATTGTCCGGAAAAAAATAACTATGTTGAGAAGAAAACTGTCGTGTGCATATCATTTTTATTCATTTAAACAAAATATTATGAACTAAATCAGAACCTTGGAATCAGAAGTATTTAGGAGACTATTAGGAGATAAACTCGTCCGGACAATAAGGACAATAAAGGTCCAGAATATCTCTCTGAGATAGGAACTTTGGAGCTGAGTAGATCATTACGCCCATGTAAAATCTCTCTCTCTCTCTCTCTCTCTCTCTCTCTCTCTCTCTCTCTCTCTCTCTCTCTCTCTCTATACGTGTTTGCAATAAATTTCCATTGGTGTTTCTCCTGGTTTATGGCTAAAACCTTTTTTTACAAAATTCCTTTTTCTCTTCTAGCAAATCCTTTATTAGAAGAAAAAAGGGAGGTACAGAGATTTTAAGTCGAAAATAAAAGATAAAATGGCAGGGCATCCACTGATGAGAATAATAAGAAAATTACTAAGTTTTATTTATTCTTTTGTGAATAAATATGAAATATTTATTTATTGCATCTCTTAAACCTATTATGAAAATGGAAGAGACCCCTTCCCATCAGATCAGGTAGAATTGGATGAAAAGGAAGTAATTGTGAAGGGAAGGAAAGTTAAAAAAGAAATAGTTTTAATATGTAAAAGCTGCAAGTGTGGTGTGAATGAAAATGAATTAGGAATAGAACGGAGATATATTTTGCTTGTTGCTGTTCGAACCGTTGTTGTTGCTGCTTTTATTATTATCATAAATGAGCGAACACCATAACGGAAGGAAACAGACCTGTGGTCTTTCTGAAGAGATAGCCATATATAAGTAGAGTAAAGAAGAATAATAAGAGACAAATAATGAAGAAAAATATTTAGGAGCTTGAGCAAAAATCAGAATATGAATAACGAGGGAGAAGTGAAATCAAAAGAAAACTGAGTGACTGAAATAAATAAATAAAATGAATAAATAAATAAACAAAAATATTTAAATAAATAAAAATAAGTAAATAAATAAAAATAATAAATAAATAGATAAAAATAAATAAATAAATAAATATAAATAAATAAATAAATAAACTAAAACTCTAACATAAAGTAATTAGAAAATCGGTAACTGAATAATTCTACAGAACTGGAAAAGGGTGAATGGTGGAAGAGAGAGTTCTAGAAATAGAAAAGGAAAATGAGATGCTTCGTAAAAGGAACACAAGATGTTATGAATTCAGGCCCCGGTCATCTTCCCATTGTTTCGCCACTTCCTTAATCCTTTATCCGTCTCTCTATTTTCGCCTTTATGGCCGCAAAATTCCTCTCTTTGTAGATAATACCAATGATGAAGATCGAACTGACCACCAGCTCAGTCACGC
>NC_061097.1:5079140-5113349 GCF_015104395.2 Macrobrachium nipponense | reverse complement strand
TTAGTAATTTTCTTATTATTCTCATCAGTGGATGCCCTGCCACTTTATCTATTTATTTTCTTGACTTGAAATTTATGTACCTCCCTTTTTTCTTCTAACAAAGGATTTGCTAGAAGAGAAAAAGGAATTTTGTAAAAAAAAAGTTTTTTAGCCATAAACCAGGAGAAACACCAATGGAATTTATTGCAAACACGTAGAGAGAGAGAGAGAGAGATTATACCGGGCGTAATGATCTACTCAGCTCCAAAGTTCCCATCTCAGAGAGATATTAAGGACCTTTATTGTCCGGACGAGTTTATTTCCGAATAGTCTCCTAAATATTTCTGATTCCACGGTTCTGATTTAGTTCATAATATTTTGTTTAAACGATAGATATAAAATCCTGAATATTTGTTCATCAGGAGAGGTACACATTTTCCATAGTGGTAATCTAGGGTTTAAGTGAATTTAATTAAATTCAAAATTATGATTCAGAGTAAAAGAAAATTACAGATTTAGTTTGTAGCATGAAGAAAGCAAGGAACATTTGCACAACACTGTCAGCGGTGAGTATTAAGACTGAACATTCTGTCACATGCGGTGATCCTTCTATGGCTGTTCAAATATATGTGTCGAAGATTAGAGCAAAAAAGTTGAATAAGTCAGTTAGCTAGGTGGGAAAAGTCCAAAGCGTATGGGAAAGATAATAAGAAGAAAGCAACATATTACTGACTATGGAGACGTAGCAAAAGAGCCCATGAACTGTCGACAGTACACCTTACACGGCAAGAATAGAGAAGGCATCCCTTACGTCGGTCAACCACTCCAATGAATACAAAATGATATGCACAAGACAGTTTTCTTCTCAACATATTTATTTTTTTCCGGACAATGATGCTGCTCTGTAAACATGAGTAATATGCTAATATCTCTTATTCCCATAAACATAAAGGTCAAATATGAGTGATGGGAATGTTTGTCATTGGAGTTTGCTGGAACGGATGATCAAATAGTGTTCTACTGATAAAATCAGTGACTTTTGCATGCAGCTTCAAAGTAGAGTCGTTCTTATGATCCACGTCATCTTCGGGCATGTTGACAATGCCGCGACTTAAACGACTGTGGCCAGCAGTCGAGCGGCTCATATTTCATACTCATTTACTTTATATCAAATGGCACGGGTACAGTCATGCAACGGGGCTGGTAGCAGTCCAGCCGTAACAGCCGTTGCGACTAGCAGTGTCATTTTTTTTTTTTTTTTTTTTTTTTTTACATGGGAGATTAAAAACTGGTTGAGCTATTGCGCATACACAGATGTCTGTATAATGGTAGAGAATGGATATTATAAAGAATGAATACATTTGATAAGGACGATTTCTTTAAATTAATCCAATAATATCAAAAAGCCTACTTCTTTGTTCTCCTCGAGAAGAGAAAATAGCACCTCAGGTGCTTCCAACATGACATCAACAATGAAACTTATTAAGTAGAGCGACCAAAGTCGTGTATAAAAAAGAAAAATGATGACTACTGCGATGGCAAGGGTACAGTGGTTGAGTTTTTGGAATGCTTTGGGAGTCCTCCTGTACCTTTCTCCTTTCCATCGGTCCTCATATGAATTATTTTCTACCCTATACTATGTATACGTTTTGGGCGCAAAAATATGGTAAAGCGTTTCCTACTGAGAGTAAATAACAGCACCAAAATATATAAAGTTTGATTTACATAATTTGATTAGAGGCTGATTTTATTGAAGAACAGTAATGAGTAAAACAAAATAAGAAATATCCACAGTTAAATCCAAAACGATAGTTGACAAATAGAGATAAATTTCTAAGCAAACATATAACAGTAGTATTTCCGTGTAGCATTTCTGCCAAAGAAGCCTTTTCTCTACTTATATTATGCGGCTGCTATTGACGAAACTCTGTGCTCGATAATTCTTTTTTGATTGCGCTGTTAAAGGATCGACCGCAACAATGATATTCCCGTCGGTTGTACTCAAATTATTTTCTGATGGGAGAAGCAGTATTTTGGCGGCTGTTTATAAACCATGTCTCCCACGCCCTTTAGAAAAACACTAAAAGAGAAAATTTCTAAAGAAATCATGGGATCCTTAAGTCCTTTCCATTCTTGATCGCAGAATCATGAATGAAAATCAACAACACGTCTGGTGTTGAAATATATTGTCATATCCAGCGCCATCTCCCACCTACAAATGAGTATCAGGGTTCGTCAATCATTTCTGCCTAATATTTTATCACTGCTACAACTCACCACTTTGAGGATCTTTCTCTTGCATCCCTTGGCAACCGACTCTTAATCTAATTTCCCAGTGATAAGTCTTTCTATTCTCTTTTCTACAAGTCGTCGCTGTTCGGGTTTATCATTCGAGATGCTGTTAATCTTTATTATATGTTCTTAAGTGACAGGAAATAATCCTCCGCCGTTACTTAGCTCCCCTTTTTAATATTCAATGATGGTCGATCCTTTGTGTCTTATTAAATGAAATTTTCAGCTGATGCTGATGTTAGGATTATCATATAAATGTGATGCATGAAAGCCATTTAATGATTTTAAGTCTGTATCACAAGCTGTCTCTAGGCTTCAATTTTGACTTTTCACTGTTTTTAATGCTTTGTAGTTTGTGCGTGCTAAAATTTGAATGATTTGTCGAAACAAATCTTTAGTAGTTATTGTGAACCTTCTATCCACGACAGGTACGTTGGTAAATGATTCCTCGCCATTAGGAAGAATCAAACGTTTTGGAATCCGTTAACTTTTTTTTTTTTTGTTTCTGGTTTCATGACAGAATTAACTATATGTGAAATAATATTGTGGCATCACGCACTCTCGCAAAGGGAAAAAGACATGTTTCCCAACATTGGTGTACAAGAAGTCTACCAAGACCTAAAGATGACCAAACGCTGCAGTGGATTGCTCTAAAATTTTGCATATGATTAATGAATACAAAAAATCAAAACGCATAGCGGTGAAAAAAAGAAATAAAATCAGAACTCCAGAACAAACTGAGAAAAGAAAATCAGTGGACAGTGGCGGGATTGTGATGAAATGGAATAAACAGAAGGCGTGATCCGACCTGCAGCTTACTCGGTACGCAAGCAAGATTTTCCACTGATGCTTAAGATGCAAACATTATACTCCTAACTTAACGTGAATTGGTCTTCGTACTTAATACTCACAATTATTACTATTCATACCAACAGCAAGGATCAAATTAAAAGGATATAAATTAAACATGTTCATATATTCAAAGTATTAAGTAGTGTCGGTTAAAAACATTGTCTATTTGGGATTTCAGACACTTCAGAATATTTTTTCATGAGTATAACCGCGGAGAGGCCATCAAGCTACTGACAACTTCATCCTAAAACACTAACTAGAACTCAGGAAATGTAACATCCTGCACAGATTCCACTCTTTAGGCGAAAAATTCTTTTCTAGAGTTTGTGTGTGTGTGTGTGTGTGTTTTTTTTTTTTTTTTTTTTTTTTTTTAAGGAAATGGCTCGTTTTACTCTATCAATTGATGCATGACTTCTATTGGTGTTTGAGTCTTTTCTTAAGAAGTTTCTTTACTCACTGTCGATCATTCATATTAAAGCCAAGAATTTGTTTTAAATACTCCTACAACTTTGTTAAAAAAAAGAAACCAAGAGAGAGAGGGGCGGGGAATGGAACTGAACGGAGAGAGAGAGAGAGAGAGAGAGAGAGAGAGAGAGAGAGAGAGAGAGAGAGAGAGATGAAAGTTGAAAACAGTACATAAATATAATAACTTATACGATGACATGCGATACAAATAAATAAAGGCAATGGTACATCGTACTAAAAAGAATAAAAGAAATTCTTACAAAAAGTGTAATATGGTGAAATGAATGTAGCCTTCGTCATACCCGTTTTATCGCTTGTTGTTCTAACCACTACAACAGCGATGTTATGCTAATAGCTGACCATTCTCATTCCTAGCCCTTTTATTTTCCGTGTATACGGAAACGTCAGCATTTAAATTTCCCTCACCCCATATAACTGCTCGCTTCTTTGCTCTCACCTGGGAATATTTTTTCATATTAAAGACCTTTTTTTTGTTAAAGTTCTCCACCGGGTTCAGTCAAAGCAAGTTTAATTTGTACGTTACTTCCCCTACAAAACTTATTTTTTTATGTATTGATTACATTTATTGGCGCTTTGCTAATATTTGAAGGTCACTGAGTACAAACGTTGATGATGTCTGGAAAACGTTTGCTTCCCATCTCTTCATGGTCATTTACTGAGAACTAACAAAATCTCCAGAGCACTATCTGGTTAAGAGGAAGTTTTAATTTGCTTTAAAAAATTAGTCTCTCTCTCTCTCTCTCTCTCTCTCTCCTCGAAAATAATAAGGATTCTCATTAAATAAGCAAAATACTAGAAAGATAGAATGTGAAGCAAACCGTAACAGAATAGAAAATCGAAAACTCATGGCTGAGAAGGGATTATGGAAATTTGAAAGGCCTTGATATCCAAAACGTGAATGCGAATACAAGGCGATTAATACGGATATGTGAAAGCGAGATCATATTGTACGAGTGAATTGAAATAAAAAGGGAATGAGGCGAAAACGATATTTATAGAAAAGATATCAAGTTATGGTGATGAAATCAAAAGTGCTAGATCAGAAAACAATATAAAGTGAAGGAAATAAAAATTTTTTATGCAAGGCTTTCTTATCATTGGGTACATTTTCCAATACCAGGCCACTCATTAACATCTTAAGCAAACAAGATAATGGGAGCTTTCCAAGGCCGAAAACTTCAGCAATGTTATTGCCTCGTTCACGATTTCTTTCAGCACCATTTTCGCTTTCTCCTACAAAGAGCAGGAAGTTGGCTTACCAGCGGCATACACACCATAATCAAATGGGGGATCAATTCCCCATGGATCCTTGACCATTGGACCCACAATAAAATCTAATCAAGGGATAACAATGAATTTTTTTAACAATATTTTATGAAATTAAATTCCTTCAATTTCATGTGTTCACGCTAAGAGACAGACAGACATATGCACTGGCAAACTGAACTATAAAAGATTACTTTATCTACGGAGACCGTCAAGATACAGAAAAACTGCTCACATTATTCCAGTTCTCGAGCCTTAATTCCTTTCAGTTGCTGTAAGGATTTCTTGAGTTAATAGTGGCAATATCCATTAACCATAGAAGCACAGGAACACCATAAACGCGATTTAAGGCCATTACCATTGTTTCACCAATACGGAAGACCTCGTTTGTCGCCAAGAAAATATATTAATGCTGATTCCACACAAAGAAATGGGCCTGAAATGCATCCATTATTTCCATTAGCTAGCATCCTTCCTTGTAATATAGCGATAGAAGCTACTTGAATATTTTAGTTTACTGATAAAATGCTACAATTACTGAAACGAAGTACGCAAATAGACACATTAGATGTAATCAAAAAATAATAATTGAAGAAACACTTACACTGCTATTCTCGAAAGTCTCATTCTCCGTGAATTTGATAAGAAAGATATTTTAGCTAAGGGGCAAATAACATCTATAGAGTCAATGGCGGGACTGTTGCAAGGATAAACATAAATGCTACGTTTTTACATTATCAACAATCTCTCATTCAATTCAAGTTCTGCATGTTTGATGCTCAATAAAAAAATTTCAGCATTGCGATGAGAATATCATGCTTCTTGATGAAGGCTTTGCACATTGTGGAGAAAGTCTTAAGTTTACTCTGAATCTATCTTGCCTCGCAACAATCCTCCAAACTCCCTATTTATTCTGGTGGGAGAATCTTGGAGGTAGCAGAATTCCCATTAGAGGTTTCATAATAAAAATGAATGAACCTGGCTAAGTGGTGCATGTCTAGTCGACAGAAAACTACCGTAGTTGTCAATGACTGCGCAACGATTTTAACGATGCATCGTTGGGTAATAACCATATACTGATAAAAGGCAAAACTAACCTTAAGGTCCGTTCCCACTAACGTTTAGAATGAATTGCGCACAAAATCGGTTGATATTCGCTAAACATCCGCAATATTCGTGATACATGCTTGTATCAGTCGGCCAACGTCCACACACGTCCGCAATTATCCGCAGAGGCGTTTTTTCCTCTCCCGAGATTTTTGAGCTGCACAAAATTTTGGCTGCCATGTTTAGCGAATATCAACCAATTTTGTGCGCAATTCATCCTAAACGCCAGTGGGACCGGGCCTTTAGGAAGGACAGCTGACATCTGATTTGTATAAAAATCATCACCTCTCAGTCCGGTTTCAGATAAACATAAGGACTATAACAATATTAAGGACTGAAAGAGTAGAAGAAATCGTTGATTAATGTACTAAGATCAAGAAACTGACTTGATCTAATGTGTGTGTGTGAGTGTGTGTGTGTGTGAAGTGTCTGTTATCGCGATGAGTCAATGTTACTGACCAAGACTGTAAACGAAGGCTATGGTTGCTATTGACTGCATGTCACAATATTGTCACAGGTATCTATTGAAAATGATACGAGAGTTGAGAAATAAATACCATTAAAGGAGCTCGCTGCCAACCTTCGTAGCGAGCGGTTGTAATGAAGAGCCTCTCCGGTCACAAACTATTCACAACTCATGTGATGACTTCTATAATTGCATTCTGTGAGTTCTGGTTCGTTCGCTAAGTCTCCACCCGCTCTTAATCACTGTGGGGATCTGAAAGGTGATTACTTTTGTGAGTGCTAAGATTATTTATCTCTGTTTTTCAAATAAAAATTTCTTTGTTATAAAAAACAGTATTCTTTAAAAGATTTAGGTAAAGAAATGCCTGGTTCTATCAAATTCTTTAAAATTAATGATGTACATATAATGCAAGGAAGAATGAATATGTTTTTTTTAAATAAAAAAAATAAAAAGAAAAGAAAAAATCATGACTTCACACATTGAGTATAAAATATACAATCCTCCTTTGAATTCGCTGGGCGGTCGTGAAGTGCTATGATGCAATAATTTCTCCAAGGCCAGAACCTCGTGGTTAAGGTCTCATGACTTCGCGTCTTAGGTACCCATTCCAGCTCTGATGTTAACCCGATAACTAACGTGATTGTACGTATGCCTGAAATAGCTTTTTGAAGCGACCGACAGTCGTTGTTTGAAAGAAGCGCCTGGGAAATTATTACTTTATCCTGATTTTCACGATATGACTATCAGTTGCCACTAAAACCACACTTTTATAGGAACGTCTGCCATTATGAGTCATTCGGGTTCATCTTACGTAGAACTCTTTTTTTATTTCCCCCAAACTCCAGTTAAAGCTCTGTCTCTATTTTGCTCCCGGTGACAGTGCCTTATTTGAATTAATGTAAATATTGTAATATGTCAGTCATACTTTTGTGTTGGTCGCAGTTTTTGTTAAGGATTTCAAACTCTTTACCCTATTCCTTTCCTCTGAATGTTTTATTGCATCTCAGATTTTTGCCGGCAACTTTTGAACACTTTGTTGTTCATAGGTTAGAGAAAAGTTAGTTTTGATGTTCAGGACGAACCGAGGATTCTTCGATAAGATTGGATCCTCATGTCACCTTCATGAGAAATCCTCTGCTACAGAAATGGAAAAGAATATCCGCTGTGGTTTCCGGATACCCTCAAATACTACTTTCATTTATTCACTTTGCCTCCTTGTTCGCCAACAGGTCTCTCTCCTCGTCATGGGGCAGTCCTTGCTCAAGGAGAAAGACTTTAATTACAACTCTTTTGTTGGTCTGGGTCTGGTCCGACATTAAAACTAAAAGGAAAGAGACTCAATGGGAAGTTTTTGGTGTCATTTTTATTCTTCCACATTCATTCTTTCCTCTTTCGCTTTTTCTCACTCGGCTCTGCTGGACTCGCTTGTTATTTTTAATTTTTTTTCTTCAAAAAAATCAACTTTATCAGCTAAAAGGAATCTAGATGTAGTTCTTATTACTCGGGCGAAAAAGAAAAATTTTTAGATGAGAAATCCTTTATTAAATGAGGTCATCAAGAAAGGGGAATGATTGGATAAAATAGATTGTACCAAAGGAAAACATTAACTTTAATGTTTCTCTGGAAAGAAATAAAATGGCCCACGGAAAGATCAAACTATTTAGCCAAAGGGTAAAACATTAAAAGGAGGAAGTAACGAAGTAAAGAAAGCAAGCAATGCGTCAATTAACAGTTAACAAAGGAGTAAATGTGTTTCATGCAATAATCAAGATAAAGTGAAAAGATAATCCATGAAAATAAGCCATAAGAGATAAAGCATATTCGTCTTTCTGTAGGAAAAAAGTCGTCTTATTTAACTCTAACAGTCCCAAAGTTCCAGACGTTCCTTTGCAGAAGATGGTGTTGCAGGCGACCAGCCTTTTTTGCCTTGATCTTGATCGTCGGGGATGTTATGTTTGCATATGATTTTTCTTTTTATAGGTGTTGTTGAAAAGCATTATAATGGGCTGAGATTCATCAAATATTACTCCATGGTAGTGAACATAAAAGAAAAAAAACACAGATAACGATAACAAAATCAATTAAGCATTCATCAATAATTCAAATTCTACTTACCAGTACAAAGACAAAATAAATTATTTTCTGTTGCCTGATGGGAAAAATAAACTCTTTCTCAGCAAGACCGAAATACAGCTCGTGTTTAATTAATCAACAAAGGTTGTAATACTTCAGGTGTCTCTGCCTTTCAGATTTTAGCTTATTTATTTACTAGTTAAGAGCTTTAATTAACTGAATGATTTCATTCACTAAAGGGTGTTGGAAGCGCCCCGTCTTCCCCTAGTTGCACCTACTCTTTAGACATGTACCTAACTTCTTTTTCCTCTTCCTTTCTTCAGTTTCGTTGTACAGCACCTCCAACTGTTCCCTCTTAGACCAGCCATGAGGTTTTCCCCATGCTCTTCATTTTCCTTTAAATTTTGGATCTATTTTATGCCAAATCACTCTAGCTTACATAGATGCTGTATGTAGACAGAACTTTGTTCAAGTGCTAAATCGTGCTTATGAGCAATCACGCAAGATGGAATGTTTAAATAACCTCTCATTATTCTCCATTACTCATGTAACTGACATAAAAATGCTCTCAATCAATATCTTAGCTATGATATGAATTATAATATTTTTAATTTTTATTATTAGTTATTGACGTACTCCCCTAATGAGTATCCAATTGTTCCTCCTTTAAATGGAAAACTGGAGTACACGCCTAATAACCCAAATTACATAGGCTAATTTCCGTTGCAATGGCCGAGTCGAAATTATTTGAATCTTTGATCCTTGAAGCTAACGAGACTTCGCAAAACGAGTTTGAATTGAAGCCCTGAGTATAAATCGTCTAAAAGAGACCATTATTTACAATCAAAGTTTCAACACTCATATTTACTCTTTTTTTGTTGACCGAAAAAGTACGTTTGGCAGAGTAAACTACTGGATATTACTTTCATAACTATTCGACTGTGGCACGCCAATTTTTATTCTTTGGCTGTTTAACACTGGTTTTCCTCGCACCTTTGCGGATGGAAGAGGAAGCCATCTCTTAGATTCTTTTAATATGAAAAATTACCTTAGGCAAGATTCCATCTAAAGTCCATATATTTCTGATGCTTATGAGGACGAGCATTAATATTGACTTGAAAGGAAATAAGGTGGGATATTATCTGACGAATACACAAAATCACTTTTATTAGGTCGACGACTTTGCACTTATTGCTCTCTAAGTCGAGCCTATGAATGACCTTCTCAGAGTTACATTTGGATAAGGATCACCACGTTGCTCGTATTTTCGGCACTACAAAAGCAGAGTGCTTGGATGTTCTTTCGAGAAGTGTAATGTTAAATGGCTGTCCATCTGTATAGCTTGGTGTTGAAAAACTTGCTTTTGTTGATAATTTCTTTTATTTTGGTCACACGTCTCATATGATGTCCATGACGATCAAGATACCTACACAGAAATAATGACATTGAGATAACAATAGGGAATACCTTGATACGGAATCTTAATTTTGCAATGATGTAAAATGCGTTTTGTTGAAGTCCTTTTGTTACCGACTATAATACGTGTTACTTTAGTGCACTTATCTTTGGATTATTTGAAGTGAAAACTTAGATACGTTGATGAAAACAACTCGTTTAGTCTTAAGAAATGCTTAGAGACAAGTTCAAACTCTCTAATTAGGCTTTTGAGGAGCGACGTAACATTGCATTGAACAATTAGACACACACCAACACATGCACAGACAGATGCAAGATATGAAACATAATCCAAACAATTTGTAAAGAAAAGGTAAACATAGAAGTACTGAAAGTGTTCGGAACAACATTTGAGGAAAAAAATTGTGTAAGAAAATAAAAAGAAAAGGCTAAGAGATTATAATGGATCCATAAAAAGAGACAAATTGAGTATACACATACATAAATTTACATAGGGATTATATTTTAATTCTGTATTTCTAATTTCTTGGTAAATAGAAATGTGTAAACTTACTTTTGCCGCTCTATGGAGAGAGAGAGAGAGAGAGAGAGAGAGAGAGAGAGAGAGAGAGAGAGAGAGAATCTCTATAACCACTCCGGCTTTCTGCTTGTTCAGTACAGAATGGTGTTACACATGAGTTTTCCGCATGGACGAGCCAAATGTTATGGCCGAGTCCTTTTGAATGCTGCAAGCTGCTGGTGTGATTATCGCTCTGTTGAATATTCCCATTGCATCAACGCCTACTTCAGCAGGGGTACAAGATCCCTGAATGATGTTTCCCAGGGATCCTAGTGCTCATTAGAAATACTTTTATAGCTCTAGTGCCTTCACACTGGTTTAACTTCAAGGCTTGGTAGGAAGAAAATTTGCCGGACTAGTCTCTATAGTCTCTGGGCGATGAGTTCATGTTGAAGTAAATGAATCATGTGCTCCAGAAATGAATATTAACCCACAACATTGAGAACAGAGTACTTTAGTTATTGAGTACTGCAGCAGCTCTATAAATGGAAGCCAGTTCATAATAACGATACTTATCTGCTTATAACGTCTTGTAGATGGTACTTCAGTAACAAAGAACAGCACTGGTATATGTCGATGGAATATATGATTCTTCTAATTAAATCCAAACGAAAAAACGTCATTACCGCTGCTTGTCACGTAATAAACTAAGCATGTGTTAAACGAAAGCGATGTAATTCACTCGATGAAAATTTAGTAGCTGACTAATATCAGTTGTATAAAAATACCAGGGTGGCTCGAGAAAACACCAGTAAAACTCCGAAGCTCCTTTAATAACCAACGTCCAGGTAGTGAATCATGACTATACAGAGCACTCAATGAAAAATCGTTAACATACTGATGCTCTTGAAATAGCAGCGCACCTTGATGCTAGCTGTACAATGAGCATGCAATTGGTAGGTGAAGACAATACAGGGAACTCGACGAAACAATAGTAGCACGGGGAACATTTTATCCATAAGAAGCAGGAGATGGTGGTTAACAAAGGAAGTTAAGCCAAACACACCGGTGCATTGATTCAAGGCAACCTGTTATTCTCTAGGAGATATGTTATTTCAAAGGTTTTGAATAACTTTAGCGTGTAAAGGATCCTTGATAAAGACCAAACCTTACTTGGTAGCGAAAATAGCTCCTTTTACTTCCATTTCAACATGAAAAGAAGGAAACGAACGTATTAAAATAACTACTGTCCTCCTTAATAGATAAATAAATAAGATAGTTAGACATGCAAACAGCATTCAAGTCTCGATAAACAGCAATCACAACGACCGAGTGATAAACCAAAATAATTTTGCTTGAGAGAGAGAGAGAGAGAGAGAGAGAGAGAGAGAGAGAGAGAGAGAAAGTAGGGGTCCGGTGGTGGGGGGGGGCAATGTAATATATTGATTAGATGGCTTGGAAGAGATAGCGAAAAGGAAGGGCCTCCAAGAAGGCAATCTCTCCGCAACGTAACACGGTCCCCAGAACAGATATCCTTCACATAAATTAAAGCAGAAAAAGTCGCTAAATTCCAAAGTGAAGCTGAATAAGTTAAGAATACTCGGAGCTGACAATGTTGGAAGTAGGCTAATTTCCGAGACTGTTTAAATTTTCAGTATCCCATAACACGTATTGTAGAGAAGAAAAGTAATGATTATGCTTATTTTTCGTTTACCAGGTCAATTTACCTTTCTAATGAGAGGAAGAGTTCTACATTTCAAGCCATTTTACTTTCTTTTGAGGTCATGGTTGTTGATGCATGTTATTCCTTAATTTTTAGCTGAGAGAATACGAAATTATATCATTCCAGGTCTCGTTATACAAGAATGTTTATCATCAAGTATTTTTATCAATTCACATTCGTAGGTTTCTATTTTCAATTATATTATCTCGTTACAAAACTACTAACTGAAGACATTCTTTACATATGTTGTTAGTTTCAGACTATGTTATGTTACATCACATTTAGAATTACGATATGGAGCCTAATTTAGTAAATAGTAAAGAATTGTGGGCACATTTTTAGTGCCGAAAATGATAACAATGATTGCAGGTCCACAATAATATCGCATGTGAAGTATAAAGTCTTTAATAATAAGAGCTTTCGAACCTTGCACTAGAACCTAGTACAAGGTTCGAAAGCTCTTATTATTAAAGACTTTATACTTCACATGCGATATTATTGTGGACCTGCAATCATCCTCAGTAAAGAATTCTTAGACCTTCAACAAACTCAATGATGATTTTGAGTCTGCAGTGAATATAAAAATCCCAGGAAAACATTGAGCTCCGTTTGATGAATTTGAGCCTATCTTGTCTTTTGTCAATTTCACTCAGCAGTAACATAAAATGCGAAACACAGTTGTGTTACTTTTAAGTCATCCACATACATAATGAAGGAGTTGAGTGGTGTGTTTTATCAGATAAGAATTCAGTAAAAGGTCATAAATTAACCCATGAATACAAAGAGCATAATTAACGAAGAAAATAATTGAATGAATGGATAAATAAAAACGGTTAAAAAATTCCTGGTTATGACAAGCTTTCCTTGTGTCCTCTCCATCGGAACTTAGAAGAATGTTGGTAACCTTTCCTTAACCCCTTCTGGATGGGTAACACACATAAATGTTTACTTGCACCTTTGGGGTAGAGTCAACATGTACTAAGGTCAAGATTTCACGCCACACCATTTAAATGAATTTTGTGGGAAAAATTCTCAGATGAGTTCCATAGACCATAAATGACTCATGGCAGCTTTTACCCCAAGCCTAATAATCGCTAGTCATAGTCGTACAAGAGAGAGAGAGAGAGAGAGAGAGAGAGCTTAGTTTGCCTTGAGATGTTGTAGTAGTGAAATATTGTCCAAAATTCCCATTCAGTCGTGTCTCATAAATATTTTACAATAAATACACCAAGAATTTTTACTGATTTTAGTTCTTATCTGTTGTAATATTATGTAAGCTATAGTTATAATAAAAAAAAAAATAGAAAAAAACACTTATGATTTAGTAAAGTTAGTATATTTATACGACTGTCATTTTCAAAGAGTTGGAAATATTCACTTTCAACTTCATGTGTAAGGTAAGGAAATTTTTTAAGTTTCTTTCTTATACCATGCGCATAATTATGTATGATTGTTCTCTCTATTAATGATTTTTTTTTTTTTTTTTTTTTTTGCCATTTTAAAGGGATGTGCTTGATATAATACTTATCCCGGACTTATGTATTCAGTCTTTTTCATCTGCACTTAAGTAAATATTTCATACTTAAGGTCACTTTCGCTCAGTTAACCGAAGCCACTCTTATTTTCATTCTCGTCTCCATTCCTGCTTTAATGTCAACTTCAACTCCTTAATTTTCCCTTTCTTTTATTCGCATATTCCTTGGTTTTGCTGTTGGTTTCTTTTAGTTCATTTCTGGTTTTAGCTCAATTTTTATTGTTAGCATCATATTTGGATTTGATATTTTGCATCCTTTATTTTGTCATTCATTCTGTTTATTGATATCCCTTTCTTCCACTAACTACACGTTTTTCGTTGCCTTTCCTGTATGTGTACACTTACATAGTTTTTTTCTTTTTTTCTCTTTTTGCCTACTCTCATTCCTTTGCCTTATATTACTCCTATTTTGACCGTCATTTTATCAGTCTCGATTTTCTCTCGTGCCATGAAATTATAATGTTCTCGTGTCCTAAAATACCATTGTCTCTTTGCTACCAACGTTCATTTCACTTCCACCTCCATATTTCTCAGCTTTCTCCTTCTCGCGACCATTTTCTTCACGTTCCCAATAACGACCATTTTCTGTGAGACCCATAATTTACTTCCTCTTTTTTCAGTAATTTCTTTTCCCGACCCGAGATCAAAATCGATGTAAGCCCCTCTTTAGAAGCTGTGCATACAAGTATATGGATCTGTTGCCTTCTTTTCTGACTGAGCAATAGTTTTTGTCGAATACTTCTTGATTAGGCAAATATATTATATTAAACTGACAATAAAATCTTATATCGTAAAGGACTGACTATCTTCCCTTTATTTATTTACTTTTTTTTTTGAAGGGGGAGAATTCACAGAATATTAAATGCAACCTCGAATCATTAAGCTGACTCGAATCTGCTGATAAAACCAACAAATTTATTAAGGAGTAATTATATATTTAATAATATAATAAATTACTGATTTATAGGATATGCTTATATATATATAATATATATATATATACTATATATATATATATATATATATAGAATATATATATATATATATATATATATACACACAACACACACACACACACACACACA
This sequence comes from Macrobrachium nipponense, assembly GCF_015104395.2. NCBI lineage: Eukaryota > Metazoa > Arthropoda > Malacostraca > Decapoda > Palaemonidae > Macrobrachium > Macrobrachium nipponense. Next base: position 5,098,571 of record NC_061097.1, on the reverse strand, counting down.
TATATATATATATATATATATATATATATATATATATATATATATATATATATATATATATATATATATATATAGTATATATTATGTGTGTGTGTGTGTGCTGTGTGGTGTGTGTGCGCGTGTGCGTGAATGTGTGTATATATGTCTTGAATTCTTGTAATGTAAGTCTAAAATTTTTGACAAAATAAGACATTCATTACGTTACACTTCATATTTTTTGGGAGTTGTGCAAGAATAATGCAAATAAGATATGTTACAGACCAGCCAGAATTAATATGGAACTTAAGAATATTATCTTTACCTTTCCATCCAAATTTCAATTCTACAATACCGATTATAAAAGCTACTGATATCAATTTAGTATTAAAATATCACAATACATTAATAAATATAATAATACAGAATTGTACGTCCAGTTTAAACAATACTCTACACAGTATCCCTAGAAAAGATTATATCTTGATTTATATTGGCTAAACATCAAAAGGACTAAAAGAAAATATGTTCACAACACAAATATGCTCTTTCAATAGGTCTAACATACAGGGCATTTCAAGTCATCAGCTTAAGAAAGGCCAAATGGCATTTACTGGGACAAGTCATCTACAATATGTAAGGCCAAAAACTGTCAGAAAATAGATCTTCTGGAAACTGTGTTCACTGCAGCCACGTGCACCAGGATTTTAACCTCCACCCTTGATAATCTTTCCTTGTCCTTTTTGTTCAGAGAGCATGTTGCCAGAATCAGAAACTGTATCCCCGCCCACCCCCAATATTCGATTTTGCATGTAAAGCCTTTTATGTTTTTTTGTCCTCAGTGTGAACCTGAAAATGTAGAATAAACTATGAAAGCACTTGTTCCAAATCCTCTACTCCACTTGCTTCTTATGGATTTTATGGTATTCTCAAGCATGGGGACTTTCATCGCTACATTAAACACACACACACATACACAAACGCACACACACACACACACACACACACACACATATATATATATATATATATATATATATATATATATATATATATATATTATATATACGTGTGTGTGTTTGTATTGACTAATAGACTTTTATTTTGAAGGTGCTACAAAAACTAATGCATATATAAATATATATATATTTAGATATATATATATATATATATATAGATTATATATTAATAGAAGATATATATATATATTATATATATAGTGTGTGTGTGTGTGTGTGTGTGTATGTGAGCGAGTGTACATATTATACGAGTCGATCTTTTATCTACCTTAACACTCAATTAATTGGATCATATTGCCTTGCTCTATCTGAGACCCACGTAGGTCTGCCAATTGAGGCCAGATATTGGAATAGATAATGCCACCAGCTGAAAACTAAGATTACAAAATATAAGTTTGTCACACAATCACGTGAATCAATTACGTTAACTTGCTCAAAAACCAATTTCAACAAAGTAAAATGGAAGCAACTGGATTATTTACAGAGAGCTAACAGCAGCTCTAAATATTAGTCCTCATTAGGGCAGACACCTTAATGCTAAATGAAATGATCACAATATAATTAAATGAGCCTCTTCAAAGGCCTTTTATAAGCAGCTGAATTTAGAGAACGTGGAACTGTGGCTTCTTGGCACTGACGATGCAGATTCTTATCCAATTATGAGGGAATTTCCAGGCGGAAGGTATATAGTGCACACGTCTGCAGAAGGCAGTATGTAAGCAGGCTCCAAGTAACCCGTAAACCTGCCAGTCCTTCATCCGAGAGAACCTGCTAGTCCGCGTCCTCATCATTTAAAGAGACACACAATCTCTGTTGCTGGAGTAGTGGATGATTGTCTCCCTTGACACTTACACTGTGTCTGTTGCAAGTCATCCTACAAATAAGCTTCTATATGCCAGGACCGTTAATACTTCCGGCAGTAACATTGTCTCCCCGTAGCTTCAGACAAACACCCTTAACTTCAGCAAGTACTATCGACATCCTATGCCTATTCTACAAGAACATTCCCCTGGAAACGCATATTAATGTTAGCTTCGAAATGTACTTCCGTTTAAGTTGCTTAGCCGATTACCATCATTAACCAATTCCATTTATTAAAAATATAATTATTCTGTACTATTATGTCTTACAGGTTCGCATCTCCAAGTGTTAGGCTTCCTAGGTGAATAAACTTTTGATTTTAATCTGAGCATTTTACTTAATGCCTCAATTTGCTCGTGTCGAGTATTTGGTGTATGTGTATCCTAATAGTAAAATCCAAGGACCTGTTAAGTGTTAAAGTAGTAATCTTCAGTATTATCAGTTCTGAATGGGTGTGATGAACCTAGGAGGTAAATAAATTGGTCCTTATTCCCAAGTAAAAATTCAGAATGTGATAATTTTTTGCTAACTTTTTTATGTCTCATCTGGAACAGAATTTCTTAGAATCTTGTTCGTCATCTTTTAACCTATGTTTTTATAGAAGGTATGTTGACGCACCACCTTCCCCCTTTTTAATCATCAATGGCAGGCAGCACAATTCCTACAGTATATTAATTTACAACACCCTAATATCAAGTTTTTACTATAGAAGAGGAAAAGAAAAAATTGTCTACCAGTCTTAGACATTTGCATTACCAGAATTGACCATAAAACTTAATACAGCAGTCTATAGGAAAAACAAAACGTACGCTGGTCTAGCCAATAATTTTTTCAGCTCCTGCCAAAGAAGTTTTAAACTTAACACTATCTCCACTTCAGGTCATATAGCTCTAAAGTACTCTTCGAGTTGGGACATTTTTCATAGGGAAATAGAATTTTTACTATATATTTTTTTCAGCAAAAATTCATACCCTAAAGAATTAGTTCAGAAAATAATTAACAAACTTCTTAAACTAAATATCTGAAACCAGTTCCACCGATTGTCAACGTTCCAAAGAAACTCATGTATGCCTTGATTCCTTATATTTCTAAACAGAAATTGTCAAGAAACTTACTCGAACCATTGAAGGTGAAATTCCATGTGAAATTAAAATTAATATCAAATAACCGAGTAAAATTGGCTCCCTGTTCTGCTTTAAAGAATCGTCTGCAGCCTTTTTATGAGGTCTAATGTTGTGTATAAATTTATGTGCCAAAATGTCCCTGGTATTTACATTGGATCTACCAAGAGGCTCTTGCAAATGCGATATTGCAGCCACATGGGGTATAGTTTTAGAACTGGCCAGAGATTAAGTAGACCAAAGTATTAAAATAAAAAAAAATCATGCCATCAAATGTAAGATTGAAGTCAAGAAATAGCACTTCTCCATTTTAGGTTTCAATAAGGACTCTGAGTATTTAGCAACACTTAAGTCATTATTTATCAAAAGACTTGTTTCTTCATTGAATAGCGGAAGTTCATCGTCTCCGCTATACCTGGCATAGTTTTCTTTCTGACCTGAATCCCATTTCTAGTCTTTCTGTCTCCTCCTTTCCTAGCGAATGGTTGGTGTTTCAGTGGTCATGTTTTAATGTTCTTTTTTCACTTTCAACTTTGAAGTATACTAATTTTTAAATTATAATTATTTTAATTTTAATTTTTAGATTATAATTTTTATTAATTTTAAATTGTACTTTATTTTAACAGACTGATGATGCACAAAGTTCCTATGCGAAACGCTTCTTATCTCATCATGTGTCTTCGGCTTTCTTGGAAGTATGTATGTATATGGAAGTTCCTGCATAACCTATATATATATATATATATATATATATATATATATGATATATATATATATAGTATATATATATATATATATATATATGTATACATATGTAAATATTATATATATATATATATATATATAGATATATAATATATATATATATATATATATATATATATATATGTTGCTGTCTCATTATCAATGCTATAATAACATTTAAAAATATAATTATAAATATCAGACTCATACTTAAGATTACAACCAAATTATAATAGAGGAACAAAACTTAGATAATGAGTTGAAATAAATGTGATACAAACATATCAGTGCGAGTGACAGTTCAACGGTGGAAAGAAAATTATTGCAAAGCCAAATATGTTTTCCAAAAAAGTCCAACAAAATGAATTGAGCAGCTAAGTTTATAAGAGGATGCAAGAATATGAAACAGTAATAATACAAGAACAAAGAAACGAGGCATCAGAGAGAACGAAATAAAATAGTTTCTTTTCCTTCAGTTACGTCCACTTTGCCTACTCTTTGTCATTAGTATTCTTCTTCTACAGCGTTATATCTCCATTATACCAAAATAGTTTCCCACTTATCTCAACTTCAGCGAAAGACAGAGAGAGAGAGAGAGAGAGAGAGAGAGAGAGAGCGAGAGAGAGAGAGAGAGAGAGAGAGAGAGAGAGAGAGATACCGGTCATAGAACCATTACGGAATTTTTAAAATGTTTGTGTGTGCTGTTTTATTTTTTTTTTTAATGCAGATGAATTCAGTGGAGGTGCGGCAGTTCGGATTTGGGTGACCTTACAGCCCGTTCTGCAATGAATAAATTTCAATACATTTGAAGCAAGAGCTTTAAGCAATTTTTTTTTTCTTTTTTTTATCATGATTTTGTATAATAATCTCCTCGTTATTTGGTTATTGTCGAAATAAATATTTAAGGATATTTTTGCAGAAATGTGCAACCTTGAGATTTAGTGGCAGAAGTATCTTATATTTAATATTGTTGAATGAAGGCAGCCATAAATTTTTGATATAGGTATTTAATTGCAAAATGATATTGGGCCTTTGTCAAACCAACTCAACCCAACAGCAAATTTCCTTGTAATCGGAACAAAGACTCACGAACATGATGGCGATTAAGTCCTTGAAATTCCTTGAGCAACAAAAACACGCTGAGGCAGAGAGATAATGTCAGAGAAAGCAGATTTCCAAAGCTTTTATTATTCCTGAAGTAATGTGACCGCTTTTCATTGTAATGGAATTATGATAAGAAGGGTAGATCCGAATGGAATCAAGTTGTGAGGTTCAGGAAGTAAGAGGCTGGAATTCCTCGGGCTTTTAATTCTTATCTGTTTCCCTGTACCTACTTCGCAGTAGCATATACTTAACCATCGTAAACATTATATTTGACAATTTCGTAGATGAAATTATGAATCTGTTTATTTTTTGTGAGCAATGATACGCAGCGGTATACAAATTTACAATAATTGCTAGGGGAACAGTTCAAAACTCACAGCCGTTTGGCAAAAAAAAAAAGAAAAAAAATTCCTCGATAAGTAGGGAAAATTAAAGAGAAAATAAGTGTCCTGATTGCCTTAAGAGGATCATATTATCAGCTCCTGCCAGGATTTCCTTGTTATTATACCACGACTCCATTGTACTTTTCATGCCTTTATCCACCTTTGGTGTTATAAGTTCCTTGACAAATCCCTCCTAGTACTTTTGAGTGGCAGTCCCAGCTGAAAGTGTCAGGGCTCCCGTTGGTGCACGCCATAATCACACTAGGCTGGTTGGCGCTCACAAGGATTCTCGGATGAGCCTTAGCTTTTTAAGAAAATGTTGTTAGTCTTATGACGAAAACAATGTCCTAAAAATTTTGTATTTGTCGACTGTAGTTGGTCGATCCCAGAGCGGTGAAGGATATGACACACAGGAATCTTATACCATAAGAGTTTCAAAGTGCGAAACTTGTATCTGAAATCACCTCTTGGAAAATGTAACACACATACATAACATACATACATTACATATATATATATATATATAAATATATATTATATATATATATATACGATATAGATATATATATATACATATATATTATATATATATATATATTATATATATATATATATATATATATATATATATATATATATGCAAGCAATGTCTCTTAATTACTCAAATTCTTTTATCTTTTTTTGGATACACTAGTCACTACAAAAGCCTTGAGTTCCAACTTTAAAAAAAATCTGAAAAAATTCTGATGTCCGTAGCGGGAAACGAGATCACCTGCCAGCCATGACCACGAGAAGGATTAAAAGTCTATTCTCTCTCGTACATACATATAACTGTCGTTTTCAGATATATAATCATTAGAGCTGGAATAGACCCATCCTCACCATCGTAGTCAGTGGGCAATCGTTTTTATAACTTTTAGGCTGAATAATATATTGTGGCTCTTGCAATTTCATTGTATCTGGTAAATGACCAGTAGATTCTACATACATTAATTTTCAGCCTAAAAATGGGAGAGAGTCTGGTTTGGTTAGCATATCATTTGGGTGAATGTATTATTGGCAAAGACAGAAATAGTAACTACAATCGTAATTTGATAAGGTTTATGCAAGCCCATCGCATGAGATCGGTTTTATAACTCCTACTTTAAGATTAGGCTGCTACACATATCCATCATATATTTACATAATGTTCAGTTGTATGTTGGTTTCAAAAGTTATGCCATCTTACCTAACATCCGTTTCTGTCTTCCTATTATTGTGGCTTCCTTTAATTCAAGATAAAGATATTTACTCTATTGCGTTTCCTCCATCATGCCCACGTGCCCACTCCGTCTTAACTACTCTGATCAGATTTTTCAGATGACTACAAACGGTTAGCCCCAAGGCCTTTCTCTCTCTCTCTCGTCTCTCTCTCTCTCTCTCTCATCTCTCTCTCTCTCTCTCTCTCTCTCTCTTATTCGCATTAATATCCACGCCTCAGTACCATAAATACGAGTGAGTTAATTAACCCCTTCCCTTGATTCCAAACGCTTGCTGTTACAGGACCGAGATCCTGCAACCTTGTTTGGCGCACCCACTTTCCGATACCTCTCTTCTCTCATCCCACCATCACCCGTTACATTTGCTCCCAAATACTTGTAGGAATAAGCCCCTTTCACTACTACACTTTCCGTAGTAATGATTCTCGCTCGATCTTTCTGGCGTTCAGGGCAGGATTTCCGTTAACAGGAACACAAATTTCTTCTCTTCACTTGGTTTTCGACGTTGTAGACCATTGCCGTTGGGTGACAAATATTGATACTTATAAAACAATAAGAAAAATTATCATCTTACCCTTCCATTCCTTATGATAAGTCCCCTGTGGATTGCCTTCACTCGTACCAGTTAATTAGCACCACCATTTCCAACGTTATTCGAGGCAGTCTGTAAACTCGTTTGTTTATTATGCCCCTTGGCCCTTCGTAACCACCTGCTTTTCCAAACGACTCATGTCACTTCGTCCACACAAATAATAAACATCATGTAGGCATGACCGCCTTATTATTAGACCAAGACACAACAAGTTACAGAACAAATTGAGAAAATGTTCTTGAAATTCTTTATATATATATAAAAAAAAATCATTCCTTTTTTTTATTTGTGAGTTACTTCAAGGGTACGGAAACACAAAGTCCACAATTGATGACCGTCGAGTAAAAGTGGAGGGATTTAGCGGTTGCCCCTTATTCTTTATTCCAAATGTTGACCAGATGCGAATAAAGACTCAAAATTAATTAAGCTATTTTCGTTCTTTTGTATCCTTCATTATGATTATTCTTGTGTAATTAATGTTCAATAATAAAAAAGTAAAAAAAAGACGACGAAGAAATTTCATCTGATTCATTTGATATTTATGAAAAAATAATTCGTCATTCTTACGGAAGAATGAAGTTATGAAGGATTTAGCCTAAAAATTTAGTCCCTTTAATCAGGATACTGAGCTTCACAAGCCTTTGTCCTGCCCCCATATTTCAAAAGATTAATTTCCTCTTTCATCTCGGTATGCTGTAATATGTCCGCTCATTTAATTAAAAAGCAAATATTATACGAGTTTCGTACGGTAACATTCCCCATTTACTTCACATAAATTTCAAAGGGGACGTGTGGAAGATAAATGCAAATTAAATTAAAGGAAAAAGCTTGAGGCTGTTGAGATGAATTGTTAGGAAAGTTGCGAAATCTCGGATATTTGTAGAAGTGGTTAAAGGTTAGTGAAGATAGAAAGAAAAAAAAAAAGTGTGTTTTAGACAGCGTAGTCATGATCAAAAAATGGAAGATGGTAAGTTGATAGAAAGCGGAAGCAAATCGATAATGCAGTAACGAGAGAGGAGGGGAACAATGGGAAAGTGTGGATGGATGTCGTTAAAAAAATATGTCAGAAGTGGCTGAATGCATCGACGTTTCATATACAATGGTTTGACCATGATGGGACCAGTACGATTGACGTGATGGCAATAACAACAAACTATTACATCATCTGCGCTGTTAAAAAGAAACATAAATTGTTAGAACTGAAAGAAAGAAAATTAGGAACTGAAAGAGTTGAGGATTATTCTTACGAAGTTTTACAAATTTCCACTTTTAAAACCTTACACGTCAAAACATTAAAGAACAAAGGGCAACGTTAATCTTCCCACTTTGCCTCGAAGGTCATAAATTGTGGACTTTGTGTTTCCGGTACCCGTGAAGTAACTCACAAATAAATAAAAGGAATAAATTTTAAATTTTTTTTTTATAAAGAATTTCGAGTGGTTTTCAAAACGAACACAATATTAAATAAAAGGAAACAGAATAAAGAATAAACTAAAAAATTAAGATAGTAGATACAGAGGTAGAGAACAAAAGATTAATTATGGTGCAATTATGAAACGTTAGACAGCTTGTGCATCTGTGTGTGTCCTCTTCCCTTTATCGATGATTATCAACAGGGATTGACTCCTTGCAATAAACCATATATATATATATATATATATATATATATATATATATATATATATATATATATATATATATATATATATATATTATATATATATATATGTTGTGTGTGTGTATATGAAAAGTGAACATTACCTTAAAATTATTGTTTATTAAGCGAAGAATATTTCCCCCGAGTTTTCCATGTTAACCAGTTTGCTTAACTCCTTACCTACCTAGATTTCCTTTGTTACTTGCGCTGATTACTGTGATACCTGAAAGTTCGTCTTTGATTCATACTGAGAGTTTTCTGTAAAGGAAGGAGAAAGAATCCGCAGGTCAGCAAACTGTGGAGGGGAAATTGAAGCCATCCCTCTGTCGGAATCACTCCCCATACCAAAATAGGTTGACAAATTCTGGTTAGTGGCAAAAATAAGCAAGCTCTTCAAATTCTAGCCAGAACTGTAAGTCTTAGGGATTTCAAAAACGTTGTTGTGAGTGGAGTGGTGGTGAATGAAGAATTGTTACAAACGATGGCCCTGGAGATCCTAGGTGCAACAATTATTGTGCCAGAGCTGTTTGCAGGCAAGAGGAAGCAGATAACAGGACTAATATCTCACATAGCTTAGAGTGTAAAGAGAGGTTGTAAGAAAAATCCTTTATTGTCAAATGATACTGATAGTATTGCCCTAATTTGGGATACTTCCAGAATTCAAATGCAAAGGGCTTTGTGAGTTATGGATTGAGATTAGTACAGGAAACTGCTAAAAATTACATAGTGAAAAAACCATGGGCTGGTCATTTCTCCAAATTCAACAAACTCCGATTTCTTTTGTACTTGGAGGTCAATTTCTGTGTCATAAGAAATGTTCTCGTTTGCTTAATAATGATCATTCCATACATAATCCAGAAGACTATGGTTGGGAGAATCAGACTGGAGCACTATTTTCAATAAAGTACTTGTGTCCTTTACCCCAAGAACTGCTGTAACGTGTCGGTGTGGTAAATACTATGACAATAACTTTTGGAAGTGTAAGTTACATGGTATCTGTTGTGTGGAGTTTTGACATAGAGATAAGGGACTCAAGTGTTAATGTCCTAACAAATAAACTTGGTGATTGCCCTGGTCGCTTTATGAGGATATATTAAATTTTGCATTGCTGTAATTTATTAAATAAAATTTTACACTACTTTTTTTTATTGAAAAATACTGAGCTTGTATTGGTGACCTAATTATTTCCTTAAAATGTTGCTTCATAACTTTTCTTAGAAGTAATTGATGATAATATGACAGTAGTAGAAAAAGCACTACCATGCAAAACAATATAAAGTGAAAAGCGGTTTTGTATTGGCAGCTCCACAAAATGCTTTGGCGATGTATTGTTGCAGTACTGTAAAGAATGAATTCATGTAACAATAAGGGTTAATTTATTTACTATTTGGTTACCCTCAGATTGTAAAATTAGTTATTTTGCAAGATTCCTTGTTATGTCTTTACTTTGATATACCGTACTAATTTCATTATTCAATTTGCAAGATATTTAAGTAATACTCCACTGGTTTGTACTCTATATACAGTGTATTAATAAACAATGAAATCTTTTTTATGAGTTTAAAGATATGAAATACGAACTCAACAGGTCCACATTAATCTTAATATAGATGATAAGCGATTCAATTCTAGAGGCGATGTCACACTTCTAGTCCCTTAAGGGCAGGATGTGATTTTCGCATGTTTGCTACAAGTCCACCTCATTATCTTATGAAGTTCAGAGCCTGACTAACTTATCTTAACAATACAGTTATCTGGGCACTTCGATGTAAGCAGTCTCTCTCTCTCTCTCTCTCTCTCTCTCTCTCTCTCTCTCTCTCTCTCTCTCTTCCGATTAAAAATTAGATTAATTTTGTTACAAATTACAATTATTCACAGTCTATTGGGATTACTTTTCTGAGCATTGAATGCAAAATTTGCATGACGTTCCCAGTCGACTGAGGGTACTTTTTGTAACTCAGCTCTAAAGAGGTTAGAAACGATTAGGGCAAATTATTCATATTCCTTGCGTTATGTTTAGAAAACTGATGCCTCTAATGGATGAAACAACTTGAAATGCACACAGATCATACAATAAGTGATTGTTGAGACTGCCACTCATTAGTTGTGGAAATACATTGAATTTTACTTTTTTGTACCTTTTAACTCCTCTTGTATCTACGGCAGTTTTCCTCGAAAGGACAGCAGCCTGGTGTGCTCGGTGGATGTTAATCGTTGTTCTTCGGTAAAGCCTCTGGGTTATTCTTATAAATACTAGTGTTATTAATGCAGAATAAAAATGCATTAAGAATGAATATTGTTAAGACGTTTTCGCAAACAATGGTTACACTGTCCTTTTAATTTTTCACTATTAATAATCTGTGACCTTCCTCGGGGTCCTGTCGTTATAGATGAGCAACATCTTTTTATCACTCATAGCTTTATTTGATTTCAATTTTCTTCATCGTGTGTTTCTGATAATTTACCAGGCAGCACAGGGATTTGCTTTTCGCTGCGAACACTTTCAATTGAGTGATTACTAGGAATATTGAGGGTGACCATTAACAGTAAATAAAAATTGGGATAAGGTCGCAGATAAAATTATATTTTTTTCGGTCTAAGAGCAAATCCTCCGCCCTTCATCTATTTATTCCCACTCCTCCATTCCCCTCCTTAAGCGTCTAGCGCCCTTTCCTCATGAAGCAGATATCTGACTTGTCATTTACAATGGACCCTTCTTTAATAATCTTTAATATAAAAGTCATTATACGTAGATATCATCACACATTCATTTTTTTTCTAACATCTTACCTATTGCCTTAATTTAATATATTGCGTCTATTGAAACTTGCATTTGTTACCTCATTAAGACAGACTTTCTTAGGTAGTATTCAATTAATTAGCGGTTCGAAGAAAACATCATATCCACCCATTATATTTAGAGCGAAGTTGTAGACAAATCGAGACCAGTTGAAATTTCAAGATACAAAATAGGAAGGAATTCTTGAATTCTATCGGAAAGATTGTGATTGAAAAAAGCCCAGAAGGTTTATCAAAGAAAAAAGTTACCTTGATTTCGTTCATTCATTCATCAAATGACTACTTACTTCATTTAAAGCTATGATTCGATTTCTGTCCTTGTGACCCTCTCTCTCTCTCTCTCTCTCTCTCTGTATACCCAGATCTATCAATCTCTCTCGTCTCTCTCTCTCTTCCTCTCATCCACTCTCTCTCTATCTCTCTCTCTCTCTCTCTCTCTCTCCTCTCTCATATATATATATATATATATATATCATATATATATATATATATATATATATATATATATATATATATATGTATATATATATATATATATCTAATAAAAGGGGGCCCATAAAAACACCAAAATGTAGAGAGAAAAGTACTATATTTCAGAGACTGCTGTCTCTCTCTTCAGGTATATGAATGAGAAAAGTTTACAGAAAAGGTGGTATTTATACCAAGAGATTCGTCCACAAGTAAGCCAATTTAGGTCACCCCCGCTGATAATCTTCCTTTAATCTTCTTAAACGTTGGTTGAATGAACACTGCGTCGACGATATCTGATATCCAAGCCCCTTTAGAGATGTTCATTACCTGCTTCTCTTTTATTAAGGCCGATTCCATCATTTGACTCTTGTACCGGCAGTTGCTGCTATAAATTACACGTGACATATTCCAGTTTATTCTATGGTTATGTTTCATTTATATGGTTGAAAATAGCCGAGTTCTGTTGTCCATACCTAACTGACCGTTTGTGTTGTATTAATCTCTGGGGAAGTGATTTACCTGTAAATCCGATGTAAGATTGGTCACAGTCCTGGCATGGGATCTCATATACTCCAGAGTCTTTGGGAGATGTCTTTTGTTGGACGTTAATCAGGGATTTGGCTAAGGTATTAACGTCCAACAAAAGACATCTCCCAAAGACTCTGGGGTATATGAGATCCCTGCCAGGACTGTGACCAATCTTACATCGGATTTACAGGTAAATCACTTCCCCAGAGATTAATACAAACACAAACGGTCAGTTAGGTATGGACAACAGAACTCGGCTATTTTCAACCATATAAATGAACATAACCATAGAATAAACTGGAATATGTCAAGTGTAATTTATAGCAGCAACTGCCGTACAAGAGTCAAATGATGGAATCGGCCTTAATAAAAGAGAAGCAGGTAATGAACATCTCTAAAGGGGCTTGGATATCAGATATCGTCGACGCAGTGTTCATTCAACCAACGCTTAAGAAGATTAAAGGAAGATTATCAGCGGGGGTGACCTAAATTGGCTTACTTGTGGACGAATCTCTTGGTATAAATACCACCTTTTCTGTAAACTTTTCTCATTCATATACCTGAAGAGAGAGACAGCAGTCTCTGAAATATAGTACTTTTCTCTCTACATTTTGGTGTTTTTATGGGCTCCTTTTATTAGATGGAATTCTGTTGTTACAGAACATTTTTACCAGTCATAATATATATATATATATATATATATATATATATATATATATATATATATAATATATATATATATATATATATATGTATATATATATATATATATATATATATATATATATATATATATATAGATATATATATATATATATATATATATATATATATATATATATATAATATATATATTATATATACATATATATATATATATATATATATATATATATATATATATATATATATATATATATATATATATATATATATATATATATATATATATATATATATATATGATAGATCTGGGTATAAAGAGAGAGAGAGAGTATAGAGTGAAGAGAGAGAGAGCGAGAGGAGAGATGAGAAAATGGAAAGAGAAAGAGAAGAGGAGAAAAGAAAATCGAATCAGAACTTTAAAATGAAGTAAGTAGTCATTTGATGAATGAATGAACGAAATCAATGTACCTTTTTTCTTAGATAACCTTCTAGGCTTTTTTCAATCACAAGCTTTCCGATGAATTCAAGAATTTCTTCGTATTCTTGTAGCTTGTAATTTTAACTGGTCTCGATTTGTCTACAACTTCGCTGTAGGATTTTCACTTATTATTTTTCGAAGACTTGTCTTTCTACCTTCAGCTCATCTCGGCTTTATTATCTTACTTGTTATTCCTCTACCACGTGTCATTAATTTACAAGACTTTACTCTAGTTTTTTTTAATATTTTGTTTTTGTTTATAAGTGGTTATAAGGTAATTCTATGGCCGTTATTATAACTGTCTCTTATAATAATCTTTCATGTTTATAATTGTCACTGCTTATAATGATGGAATTTTTGAGGGATTGAGTAATTCTAACGATTGGTATCTAAAAGAGATGAGGACAAAAAGCTTTATAACCATTTTGTCTCATAAATCATCACAGAGTTATTCAGGTCGAGGGACCCAAATCGTATTTGTTATGATGTCGGATAAACGGAAACATATCAGGCACGTGTCATGGTTTAAGCTCCATTGTGAATTCATACCATGAACTGAAAGCCTAATGGCAGAAAATCATTATTCGCTTCCTTTGTTATCTGAATGTCATGACCTTAAAGTGGGTGGAATATCAACTGTCATATATAGTAATGAGCTAAACAATATTGAATTGTTTTCAAGTTTATAATTTGTCATTGATATAACTAATTTATACATACAATCTAGTAACTATCGTTCATCTAAAGAAATAATGTCTACCCTGATTATATTTTCCTTTGGCTTTGATATACAGGATCCCTCTCTATGGTGAATTTACTCATGAAAACACCCTGTATTTCGGGATTTCATGAGAATAAGGATGTATTTAGAAAGATAACTTAGTAAATCATCGAGGGTATCTTTCTCTCTCTCTCTCTCTCTCTCTCTCTCTCTCTCTCAAATTTCTAGCATACAGTTATCATACACTGGAAAACCGTTGTCGATATGTGTATATTCTTAGAAACATTTGATATTATGACCAATGCTGATAAGGGTGTATGCAGATAAAAAGTTCACTGGTGAAATATAGGACAAATGATTTTTGGCAAGAGTGTCTATTAGGCATATGCAGGTGCATATGTGTATACTCACAGCCAAGGAGAGAGAAAAATGTGAAATTTAACTAATAATCTTATATGGTGAAAATAAATCCTATACAAACGAAATGTACGAGAATATGTGATTAGTTGTTTATAATCAAAGAAGAACCACATTCAAAAGTAACTGAGCTGTCAGTGATCATAAAACCAGCCTAATAGACGGGAAAAAACAAAAATCAACATATGCTGATATCTTTCTCACACCCTCTCTCTGTGGACTTTACCATGAACATAAACATTATTGTATAACTTCTTTACCAATTTTTGCTTTTTATATTTGAAAAATACTCGTTGAATATTTAGTATCGGCGTCCTCATATATAACTGAATGTGTTCACATTTATAAGATTTTTGTTATTATTATTATTATCATTTCCATATTAGGTGTTCTTGGTTAAGAGGGATTGCTTTGCAGAGAAGCAAGATTTCAGTCTTTGACACTTACATGTAACTGTCAAAGGTTTTCGGAGAAAACCCGTCTTCAAATGGCTCCAAATAAAATTCTTTATTTTACTTTTGTCGCAGCTCCTGTTTTATTTTTTATTTTTTCTTTTCTTTTTTTATCAGTGGCATCAGCGTCCCCGTTATGAAAGAAATGAATGAAACCTACTTCTACCATACTTAGTCCATTTTCATCCTATTAAACTTTTCTACCTTCTTCCTCCTTCTTCGATACCTTTACCGAGAGATAATATCACAAATGTTCTTTTCCCCTATAACATTCATCCTTAATATAACGCTAAGTCTGCCTTCACTGAATATTATCAAAGCTAGCATACAATGAAGAATAAGGGCTTTCCCAAAATGACAACCTGTAGGCTTGTATTGAAATTGATATATTTTGTAAAAACAAAGATGACCATGAAGATGGAGGTAATTAACATAATCTATCACAAATAAATTTCTCTGCCTTAAATTATTAACAAACCCTGGATTCTCGAGTGAAAGGCCAGGCCGCTACCAACCAACCCGTAAGCTCCTCCAGGAAACAGGAAACAAGTGCTTCCGCAGTACCAAAGGATCTACAGGCCAGACATCACATTGCCACTTTAATGGATTTTACTCAGCTTCCTGTCCTAACAGTAACAGAATTTCTAACAATTCATTCAGATTAATTGTTCTAAAAGAATATATGAAAATCAGCACACTCACATGTTTGATAGAATCAGATTTCCACATCACACTGGGAATGAATCCAGGAATCTTCAGTGAAAGGTAATTAATGAACTCAGAAGTTTATCGAGAAGTTTTTATGTTAACAGGAACATCTAGTTAAGAATACTTATTCTTCATCACAAAGCAAATTAACACAGTTTGCTTCTCGCAAATTATCTTTCTCTTTTATTTTTTAAAGTTACCTTTAGTGAAGTGCAGCCTCTCTATTATTTTTTTTATCATTATACATTTTACAAGATAATTTAAACTATCAGTATCGCCTGTTATGACCCGAGTTCCAGTTAACTTTCTAAAATGTCATTCTCTCTCTCTCTCTCTCTCTCTCTCTCTCTCTCTCTCTCTCTCTCTCTCTCTCTCTCTAACCAATACTTTCTAAAACCTTTCAGAAAGAAGTTTAATGATCTTACGTCAATAAACTCAGATGTAATGGTGAGTTGCAACTCATTTAGCCAACGATGGATCAAAGTTCACAAGGTGTTGATCATAATACTGACATCGATGATGATTAAATTTGGATTCTATGAACTTATTCTCTTTACGGGGGAAGGATCCAGAGTAGCTGCAATTTCCTCTAACGTTTAATAAGATAGAATGTAAAAAATAAATAAAATAATTATTTAATTAACAAACACAACTGGAACCAACATCAACGACCGGCTTTTAATTGCTGATCCACTGTGAAGGAGATAAACTTCCTTTTGTAAATAAGCGGTTAGAAGTAAACTAGATAAATGTAATAAGGGATGATAGCTTAATTACGTACGTGTGTATACGGTGGCCATATCCAAAGTACAGAGACACCACAGTAAAAACTTGAATATTCTGAAGGCTTGTTTTACTGGGGCACTGACAGTTATACTGAAAATTATCAGTAACTCGTTGATTTTGATTCATAATTTATTTAACATACATTTTAACGATCTGACCGCTAAATTTCCGTATTAGTAACCTTATAACAGATACAATCTAGTAACTATCATTCATCTAAAGAAATAATGTCTACCTTGATTATATTTTCCTTTGGCTCCGATATACAGGATCCCTCTCTATGGTGAATTTACACATATGAAAACATCCTGTATTTCGGGATTTCATGAAAATAAGGATGTATTTAGAAAGATAAATGATATATATATATATATATATATATATATATATATATATATATATATATATATATATATATATATATATATATATATAATTTTAACTTCAGGGGGACCCCGGATTGAGAATCACCGGGGCAAACTTACATGTGTGAACGACATTCTTTATTATTTCGAAACTTACAACGTTTTTGCATGTTACCAAAAAAGATAGCCTTGATATAGGCAGCATTAAGGTATAAATTTGAAATATGAGGTACAAGCGGAATTTATAACGAGGTTCCTGGGAGCAACTGATCGAAAGACATAAACAGTAGCCTAATCAATCTCCGTCACCTCCAAGTGGCAGAAAATTTTCATTTCCTTACGTTCCTAAACATAAGAATAAATTTACTTACACATATAATTTTTTTCTTTATGCAAAAAAACAGAAAGAACGACTAATAATATTACAACTTCCATATCAACTTGGGAGATTTCATTTTCTAAGTTAGAAATTTTAAGTTTCTATGGATGCGATGTCAGTTTCTTTAACCAGTTGCTGTTTAAGAGAATTTCTTTAGCTTTTCCAAAAAATCACATATTGTTTAAACTAGTGTGGTATCTGTTATAAGGTTACTAATACGGAAATTTTGCGGTCAGATCGTTAAAATGTATGTTAAATAAATTGTGAATCAAAATTAACGAGTTACTGATAATTTTCAGTATAACTGTCAGTGCCCCAGTAAAACAAACCTTCAGAATATTCAAGTTTTTACTGTGATGTCTCTGTACTTTGGATATGGCCACCGTATACACACATACGTAATTAAGCTATCATCCCTTATTACATTTATCTAGTTTACTTCTAACCGTTTATTTACAAAAGGAAGTTAATCTCCTTCACAGTGGATCAGCAATTAAAAGCCGGTCGTTGATGTTGGTTCCAGTTGTGTTTGTTAATTAATTAATTATTTTATTTATTTTTTACATTCTATCTTATTGAACGTTAGAGGAAATTGCAGCTATTCTGGATCCTTCCCCCGTAAAGAGAATCGTAGAATCCAAATTTAATCATCATCGATGTCAGTATTATGATCAACACCGAGTGAACTTTGATCCATCGTTGGCTAAATGAGTTACAACTCACCATTACATCTGAGTTTATTGACGTAGAATCATTAAACTTCTTTCTGAAAGGTTTTAGAAATTATCCTTATATATATATATATATATATATATATATATATATATATATATATATATATATATATATATATATATAGATATATATATATATATATATATATAGCACTCTGTGACTTTTATTTATACATGATCATATTAATTTATGGCAGTAGAACAGTTTTGATGCAATATTGTTTTATAGATTTTGGGACTAGTTTTGTTTAGTCTCCCATGCGTTGCTTGAGAACAATCTGTTCGCTATGTAAGGTGTCTCTAGGCTCAATTTAGGTTCATCACTGATTTATTTCTTTTTATTTGTTTAGTGAAGTTATCCTTGATAGATAATGACTCTTTCGTTTTTGTAGCTCGGAGTTTAAATCAGTAGCCTACACTAATTTAGAGTTATGTGTGTGTGTGTGTGGTGTGTGTGTGTGTGTGTATTAGGAATATTCTTCCAGGATGACCAACGCTACAATTAGGCGTCCCCTCAGGTAAGATATATATATATATATATTATATATATATATAGATATATATATATATATATATATATATATATATTATATATATATATATATATGTATATATATATTATATATAGATATAGATATAATATATATATATATATATTATATATATATATAGATATATATATATATATATATATATATATATATATATGAGCGTGCGCGTGTGTGCGTGTGTGTGTGTGTATAAAAGTCAATATTAAAAAAGGGATTCCTGTGAAAGCAACTTTTTGAAAGTCTCAAGGGACGCACAACGAACGTCATCAGACACGAGAGACGGGTCGTTTTCTTGCGTCTCGCTAATGAACTCTTAAGAACCATTTTCAGAAGTTTTATCTTGGCATTTTTGGTTTCCTGTTTCTTTCTCTCATATTTTCTCACTTCTCCAACGACGGTGGAATTAATAAAGGCCTTTGATAAAAAAAAAATTCCTCGCTAAACGTTGCGCGTTTCATCATAAGTTACACCAAGCAATTGTTTCATCAGGTGAGTGAGAATGTTATAAGAAACCTGATAATTTTTTTGTATTTATGTATGTATGTGTGTTAAATAAATATAACTTTATCATATGTATGCATGTATTTATGTACGCATGTTTGTATGTCTGTATATTTATATTATAGTAAGCATTTAGATGTATGACTTTTTAATTATTAT
>NC_061097.1:5071640-5074140 GCF_015104395.2 Macrobrachium nipponense | reverse complement strand
TGCGCTCTCGCCAGTGCGGCTTGGTAATATCATGACTGTATAGTTCCGATATCCGGAGGAATTGACTGTTTTCGAATTTTCCCGAACATTCGAGGCTATGCCATTGTGCATTATGACCTAATTTTAACTATTCACATACCAGTGCCTTTTACACGGCTCGGACACCACCGAAACTGTGTCACCTGGCACACTAGGCTAGCACTAGTCCCACTGTCCACATAATCTTTATATTGTACATGATTCAAGGTAACTTCCCGACGCTGTTGTTCTCCCTCGTCGGCTGCATCCCAACTTGACGGCCCCTGCAACGTGCATTGTGACCATCATTATCGCCACCATAATGGCGATCACTAGAACTGTGTAGTGTTCTGCGAAGAAAAAATTGTCCTCTCTATTATCCTCTAGTGGAGGAACTGTAATTGCGTCCAATGTAGGCGGAACTTTTACCGTCTCGTGGTATCCCTGTAGGTGTATAATAAACACCCTTGTTGATAAACTGTAGGTCAATCGTCTTCCAATGGAGGATCCGTAACTGCCTTCTCGTTGCTGAACTTGAAATTTTCCACGAATCCCATGCAAGTGCTTCCTACACCCACCTCGTAGAAGTATTGTAGATCCCTGGTTTGCCCCAGAAATTATCTTGAGACGACTGCACACGATCTATCGAAGATTTTCAGTCCTTGTGGTAGTAGTCCATGACCTCGTCGCCCATGGTGAAGACCAAGCATCTGGCGCAGTCGATCCTAAGTAGTTTTTGTTTGTTACCATGTAAGAGTTTGGGAATCCTCTAGATTCATCTTGTGCCCATGTTCCATCCTGTTGTTCCATGATAAACAGGTTCTAACTGACACCCTGGTAAGTTTATGTATTACTAGAAAGGAATTCCAACTTTCATAAACGAATCTGTCCTGAACTAACATAGCCAGCCTCATAATCAATTACTAAAACTGAAATTCATCACTAAAATAAATGTCATCACTATCCATTGAAAGTAAAAGAAAGAAATAATGGTAAATAAGACAGATTAACTAAAATCTAAGACTTCTACTGGACTTGATCTTTGATATATGCGTTATTCTAGACAGCCCTGTATTTTCATCCAACACTAAACATCTGTTTCCTCTCTTTTCTTCAATAACTCTAAAAGGGCCTCAAACGATGGACCTAACTTATAATTTGATTCATTTCTCACATTAATTTTCAGGAATATATTATCTCCAACAGCAATTTTAACACCTAATGGTTTCCCATTGCTTTTGTCCACCATTTCTCGAGTTTTACCCTTGGGGTTACGGTTGAGACAAGCATGTCTCACCTTTGGCGTACAGATTAATAAACTTGATTGTATCCTCCCCACGAGAAGGTATAGGCAACAAATCAAATGTACCTCTCGCCTAGCAACAAAATAATGCTTTGAATGGAGATATTTTAATAGAATCACTGACCATAGTATTAATTTTAAGACTAACTGTATCTACATATCTATCCCAGTTCCTATCATTTCCTCCTATAGCCTTCCTGACAGCCTCGAGCACCTTCCTGTTAGCTCATTCACATAATCCATTAGCTTCAGGTCTGTGGGGAATAATTGTTACTTTCTGTATCCCCATAACTTCTGCTAGACACTCTAATGTCCTATTTACAAATTCCCAACCATTATCAGTCAACAAAACTTCAGGTGAACCGTACCTCCAGATGAAACCGTTGAAAAATGCCACAGCCACTTCGTCTGCTGTTTTATGCCCAAGTGGAAATATTTCTACTGCCCTCGTCAGTTCATCTATCACTACCAATGAATACCTGTAGCCATACCCTGATTCACAAAAAATTCCCCAAGATATACAAGTGCATCCTCTGAAAGGTCCTACTTGGTATCGAATACTCTTCCAAATATACTTATTACGCATCTCATTATACGTCTTTTCTGCTTCCAGATGTGGACTACCAAAATTTCAATGACCTATATCTTAAGAAATTATTAATCTTATGAGGTCTCAGCATTTAAACACAATAAAGTTACGTGAAATATCAGACTTAGTTTATTAAAACAATTGTAAGGTGTTCATATAGGCTTAAGTTGATTAAAGGAAATCACTCCATCAAAGAACTTTAACTATCTCCCCTGTTTAAGTCACTTCAAGAAAATTAAAGGAACGGCACAATATATATATATATATATATATATATATATATATATATATATATATATATGTATATATAATATATATATATATATATATATATATATATATATAGATATATATATATATATACAGATGTAATCTTGTCACTGGTGGTCAATGAATGAAACGCTGTTATAAACATTTCCAATGCAAAAATTTACTTTTAAATTCGAAATCAGTAAGTAGAATGCACAGTCTTATTTTGACTTTAAAAAATTTACCATTACTTGTAAATAAAAATTTATTTTATTCTGGAATTAAATTATTAAACAAACTAAAAAAATAATTTTTCAAGAAAATAAATTAATTAAGCAATT
>NC_061097.1:5041640-5069140 GCF_015104395.2 Macrobrachium nipponense | reverse complement strand
TTACCTATTGGTCAAAACTGGTATGCCCACACTAATGCAGCCACATCAATACCAAATTGTTTAAGAAGGTTTATGCTAGCACCCAAAAGTTGAGCAAAAATCCAGTTTCGATGACAGGCAGTAACGTACCGAGTTAGAGGTTGCCAATCACTTGAGAATGTTATGTCAAAGTACAAGTTGCTGTTGCAATACTGAATTGGTTAAGCAGAGAAAGATAAAGGAAAGGAAAACGCATCTTCGAGAAATTCTGCAGCAAGGAGGCTTTCGCGCGTGTGTTGAAGGTGCCTGTTCTCATGATGGTTCTAGAATCGGCAGGAGTGTTGTGGAATGCAACAGGCGCCTAAGTGTCGTGAGAAACGCCGCGACTTCTGATGCAATACTTCGTTGAGAAACTTCTAAATTGTTCCGGTAATCTCGGGAGTCTGTGACGGTCGCCGTAAGCCCCGCCCCCAGAATGCCGTATAAATACGACGGACGAAGTAGGAGAAGGCAGATCATCAGTTAGTCACAGTAAGAGATCATTAGTAAGAGCCACAGATCAGATTATTAGTGAGAGATCAGCAGCAGAGATCATCAGAGTGAGATAAGAGAGGAACCAACGAAGGATCAGAGAGAAAAAGGCGCTCGAGAATTGGTCGAATTCTGGTCAAGTCATCTTCAGGAGTGGACGACCGAGTTATTTCGACGTTGAGCAGACTCCAGAGAAGAAAACGTTCTCCTAGAGGTTTTGGGGAGTTCCTGCCCTTCAAGTATCAAGAGTGGACATTATTTTCTGCAATATGGAGGCAAGAAGGCGTCTACAATTAGAGTTCTCCTTTTGTGAAGCCATCGCTTTGAGTTGCAAAACTGGTCGGCAAGTACTTTCATTACCTCACTGTTCCCCCAGTTCATGCAGTGTAAGATTTTACCTTTTTTATGTAAGTAGGAGACACCATTCTGCATTTATCTTTGTTAGTAAGCTTGTAAATAAACCTTTGTTGTGTTAGTGTTTCTTTCTATATTCGTATCCCCAGTTTCAACTGTTGGTGTTGAATTTTTTTTTTTTTTTTTTTCATTTCGAACCTGAAGCGGACCTTCTCTCGGTTCGTAACACCTATGCCTTCACTTCAGTTGGCATTACAATACCAAATTACTCAAGCTGGCAATACCAGGTCCAAAAAGTGGGCTAAAATCCAGTTTCAATGATGGAGACATTAATGTACTGTTATAGAGGGCCCATATTGATAAAAACTGGCATAACTACACAAAATTTGGTACACCCATGGACAAAACTCTCTTTCCCCCTTCGTCTGGGTTACTCGGGGATATGACAACGTCGCACTTTCGAGTCTGCCGACAATTGGGAAACTAACTTGGCCATAATTAAAGTATTCACTTTGACATCACAAAAGGTATGTGTCTGACTCTTGTTTGAATTGGAGTAACGGACGTCTTCGGATTCTATTATTTTCACCAATACAGTTTCGATTTCTTGGATTATTTATAATCGACGATAGGAGTTAAATTGTCATATTGTCACGTACAATAGCGGATGTATTGAGGCAACAGCAAACTTGATCCTCAACAATAACTTTTCATAATTCCACTATTCATGACCCAAGATATTCTAAGTAATAATGTTTTAATGTAAGTAGTAATAAAGTTATAATTAATGAGGTAATGGATATCGGGTAAGAAAAGTCACATGAAAAAGGATTTATACTAGCATTGGTCAGGACTACAATGGGCTAGAAATCTCCCTTTTTCTGTTGGGAGGATTATCAAATATACTTCACGTATCGAGAATCGAGTTTTTCACAGAGGTATATAGCCTTTATTTGTCTAGGTTATTAATTTGTTTTTAATGTTAAAGAGTAGCTAAACTACGTGGAAAATTTGAAACATATCTTCTTTCTTATCCAGTGGTTTTCCTCTTTGCCATCCTTCATTCTGAAACCATATACCAAGTTTAACTGTTTTATAGCAGTAAAGCGAATAATGATTGGGATAGATATTGTATAGGAAAATCCCCCTTTCCTACCTGATCGGCTATTCTCACACTATATATATATATATATATATATATATATATATATATATATATATATATATATATATATACATACACACACATATATATATATATATATATATATATATATATATATATATATATATATATATATATATCCGACTTCCTCCATAAGTTTATTAAGCTCCGTTACTTAAATGAATATCGTATCCTCTCAGTATACCCTCATTTTGTTCCTTAGTTCATCCTTTTTAAGCCACTGCCAAACATTATTTCCATGCTAGGTTAATGCTTCGTTCACACATTCACATATCACGAGACACATGTCCACCCACAAGCGTAAATTGTTAGCTGGCAACATCTTATGTAAATTCAACGTAAATGTTCTGTAAGTCTTACGTAAGTACGTGGGCATGCAGGGAGGTGTCGAGGGGGCGTTACACACGACCCGAGCGTCTGTGGCGAGCCCCAAATCTTTTAATATATTAAAAAACATACTTCCTGGCCAAATTAACTGTCACTTTGTGTGGCTCGACACGTACACCATAGTACCAACATGATGGCGATCATGTGGTTGTGGGGAGCTTACATGTGGTCCCACACTGCTTCCAGGTTCTTGTCTCACATCATGTGGGACTCCATATGGTGCAGGAGCAGACGTGACAACCGCACTGCTCTGTTGGTACCCACTACAATGTGGCAACGCTATATACTGGGATGAAAGGGGTGAGTGGCAGGCTTGTGGACACCAGGTGCTCTCCCGACCAGCATCCCACCACCTTTTTCTGCCAAGGTTGTCATCAATAGACTTTTGTTAAGATGCTGAAGGAGCCCACAAAAAGAACAAGGAAAGGGTCTTTGAAAACTCCAGCAATCGTGGCAGCTGCTAATACCCCCTTACAAAGACACCACCTTCTACAGCCACTCCTTCAGGCTCCTAATCACGATGAGGATGCTGCCGCCCCCCACAACGATGACGTTGCCAATGACCCTAAAAGAGCCTGTCCCCAGTATTTCTACAAGTCCAAAGGACCAGAAGAAGAACCCCTCTGTCCTCTTCTCAGATACAAATTAAAGGCTGGTGGGGGAGTGTTTGGAGAAGGATGCCGAATATATTATACAATAAAGGCATGGCTACTAAAAGGGCAAGGCCAAGGTCTGGAGGGTTTAGAGGAGAATGACCCTCCTGTGTCTGGCCATGACCTCCAGACCTGGTTCACCTACCTCATGAACTGTATTGGGTGTCTTACCATGGAAAAGACTGGCCAAGGGGCAGGCAGATGACTGACACCAAGAGAAGTGGATTCTCAACATCTTACACTTCCTCAAGCCCCATATTGTCTGACAAAGGAAGCCAAAGATGTTGGAAGTTCCGATAATATGTCTTATAATATTAGATTGTATTTCAAACTTAATTTTCACTGACTTCAACTTTATTTCATAGTTTTGATTATTTAATCAAACTACAATCATGTCATTCACAGCACATTTTTTCAATTTTTTCATACATGTTCCATCAATTTGTAGTCTGCTTAAGTTGCTTGCAGTGGCCCTGTGCAAGATATGGCCCTGCCTGCTCCTAGCAAGGCTCCTGCTGCCATTCCAACCCTCTCATCCGATGACCAAGTGTCTGCCTTTGATGATCTGCATCTGAAGTCATGGAAGATCAATGACAGTGGAATTTCTATCATCATGGATGCAGTGATTCAGAGGGCAGAGTCAGTTTGGGAAGAGATGAAGACGGTCATCCACCAACAACAGCAGGACCCTAAAATTGCCTACTGGTGAAACGCCTTCAAGGGGCCACTTATAATGGAGATCCTCGCCACCATACACCGGTTTGTGAGGGCATCCCAGGAGGGCGTCATGAAACACCCATGTAGCCTTGTATCCCATACCATGGCAGAAGTTTCATGGGATAGCCAGGCACCTGCAGTCGGTGGTATTCAGCCTGCAAAGACTCCATCTTATGTGACGCTTTCTTCATCTTCAGGTAACCAGCTCATCCACGTCACTGAGAAACAGATGGCAATGCTGCAGGTGTAGCTTGCAGCAACGCCCAAAGGAGCATCCAGACTGAAGGACCTCGCCAACCTGGCAATAGACGCCAGCATGCTAGAGAGTTTATAGTAAATATATTTACTGTATGTATATTTTCATGTCTAAATGCCTTATATTTCCTGTATGTTTATAAATGTCAATTTCTTAAGTTTACTGTATAATTTTCTGTTTATATATATATAATAATTCATGTATGTTTCTATGTATTTATTTAATCTATGTTTGTATGTTTGTGTCATATATTATTGTAAGTATTTAGAAAAAATAAAAATATATTTACAATATCATATGTGGCTCTCTTCTTGTTCCAATTTCATGTCTAAATGCCTTATATTTCCTGTATGTTTATAAATGTCAATTTCTTAAGTTTACTGTATAATTTTCTGTATATATATATAATAGTTAATGTATGTTTCTATGTATTTATTTAATCTATGTTTGTATGTTTGTGTCAAATATTTGTAAGTATTTAGAAAAAATAAAACTATACTTACAATATTATATGTGGCTCTCTTCTTGTTCCAATTTCTAACTATTGATGAGAAAAAAATATCATATAATCAAAATAAAAATTTTTTTGTTGAATTAACTAAAAAAAATAAAAGCACCCAAATGAACTACTATGAGATTCAGGGTCTCTGTAACACGGTTTTTTGGACTTTGCTCCTTGTCAAAGCATCGGATGTAGCTTAAAGTTGACATATGTATATTTTACAACCACACACAAATTTTGTCAGTATTATCAATAACCTAAACCCGATAGTTTTAATTTTTATAGATAAAAATGATCTAGCCGACGCCATGGCCAATGATTACGAGCCAAGAGTCGAAAAAACATTCATTACGTAAGCAAGGTAAACAAACACTTTTTGACTAAATGTTGCCCCGCCCATCCACCAGACAGAAATTCCATCGGCTCTGAAACCCAAAGACTTTATGAATGGCGGAACGATACATAGATGTGGGTGGGGTATCAGCGCTAGCGTAGTAATACTACTGTAGCAGTAGTGCCACAACAGTATAGCAGTAATATACATGAATTAAACGTTTAGGCCAACTGCTGGGATCCTTGAGGATCATTTAGCACTTCTTACAACTACTCGAGAAATTAGATTTTATAGCCAGAAGTTAAAATTTCTAATCCAACAATGTCCATGGTAGCCTTCAGTGTTATCCTGAATTACAACGAGGCGAAAGTGGGTGGAGCCTCATGAAGTCACCATTCTGACGATAATTATTGGTGAAGGTTTAAAGTCAATATACGGTACTGGCTATTTTTTTTCAGTAAATAGGTAGATAGCCAATAAATAAAAATTGCTTGACATTGGATATAGCAGTTATCAAATCAAGCTTGTCTACTATGTTTTTGATAATTACCAACTATTCCCTACATCTTGTCAATCTGATTGTGACCTATAAAGTACACTGTAATTTCTTTGGAAACTTATTTTGGGAGTTAGACTAATAATCGAAGTGTTTTTGTATTTAATAACATATTTTGTTGGTTTGTTCATTATGACAATTATCAGTGGAGAGGTTCCAGATTTCATAAAGGTGTACTGCTTTGCTTGTATTTAAATTTGTATGTCATTGTTGCCAGAGGTTTAGCCTTCGTTACGTATAGCCAATCATCCATCGAGAAAGAGGGAAGAAATCCTGTCATAAGTTACGTAACGAGTGCGTTCGAAACCTTTTCTCTGAGTAAGTTGGCCCGTCTTCAAAAAAGGTCACTTTTACATTGTAAGTACCAAATTTATTCAACCTACGTAGTGCAGAATACACTCAAAATTTATGTGTTGATATAATATGTATTCTGAATAAGCGATATATTTATGAAATGCATAGATAAAAAGTTATTGCGAAAAAACCGTGTTACAGAGGCCCTGAATCTCATAGTAGGATTAATAATAATACAAATAAGACGTATGAAACCAAAAAGACTATCTAAATACAAATTACTTAATTAAATATAAATATACAGTACTAAATTTAAATATAGGGAAAGAAACATAAATAATACAGACATAAATAGATAGGAAAATCAAATACAATATGAAAAAAATGAAGAAAAAAATCTCAAAAAATACTAAATTAGCATATCAGAAAGAAATGTTGAAAAAATACTACGAATGGTCGAAATAAAATGGAAAAAGTGTATAAATAGTATTTTAATTTAAACGAAATACATGAAAAAATATGTAAGTAAATACAGTGAGGTAAACAATAAAGAATACAGGAAAGTAACTAAATCTTGTTCTCCTACCATTGAACATGGCCTTCAGACGATGAAAAATAATCTTTTAACATGTTGAGTTGCTCCTTGGCATTCCTGATTGCATTGTTGCTGGTCAGTTTTGGAGGAGCGTCTCCTAAGGGAGGGTCACTCCCCCAGCTACCAGGTATGACGTTAGTGAAGGGGGTCTCTTGATCTTCTTGTCTGCGGGAATTTCTTACTATAATATAGTACAGAACACACGTGGCTAACACTACTGACTCTGCACGGTCAGGCTTGAGATTAATGTGTGGAATACTCTGAATCTGTTGGCCAGAATCCCGAAGGCATTCTCCACTATCCTGTGTGCCCTACCTAATCTATATTTATATATTGGTTCCACCTTGTACGGGACAATTTTTGGGGTAGGGCTCATAATATAATTCCGCAGAGGGAAGGTTTAATCATCAACTAGGAAAGTCTACAGGGTATCCATTTATTATAAATAGCAGGGCCTAAGGTTGTGGAAGATTTTCTTCTTGTTTCAACAGCATTGCACTGCAATAATGGCCCTGCAGGTCTCTGGTACAATGTTGCTATTGAAGTTGCTATTGAAGTTCTGGGCTCCTCAGAAAAAGTATTGCAGACTATTGTAAGAGTCACCCGTGGTGATAGCAACACATAGGCCTGGCTCAATGGGTTCTCTCCACAATGTTAGTTTCTTCTGAATGAAGGGTATGTCATGTTCAACAGTTTTACTGAAGAGGTCCTTGTCAATCCAAGTAAAATTCTTGCACAGTTCTGGACTGTCGGTGGCCAACTCCTCCATCAGGTTGTCATTGTGGCCTTGCTTTATTCTTTTTTGCAGGTACAGCTGAGCTCAAATCTTCCATGACCTCCTCTGTTTCTCCAGTTTTTGACTTGCAACTGCCTTCACAATTTCCAGCAAGACCATGACACGCACATAATCAACGATGACTGGCGTCAATTTTCTTTTATTCCTGGTTACAGTTGTTATAATTGCACGAATATCATCAATGTTCTCCATGTGGATTCAGCAGGATAGGAGTACTTCTATCCCCTAAAGTGATATGATAGTGACAGCAATCACATGTGTGCAGCTCAGCCCTGTTATAGCTTACATTTAACCACCGTAGTACATGGGGACATTGCAAGGATGACGTGAGGCCATAGCACACCATGTTACACATACGGTATACTTACGTTGGTGTTACGTGCTCTACCAAGTACTACTTTTGGGGGTGCCACTGCTTGTCGAGCCAGTTTCAGTAAGCATCACATGACATCTTGCTTGCGCAGTGTGTAATTTTACAGTGCATTATGATGTGTTTGCTCTACGTACATATATCTAGTTGATTGTGGCTATTTCCCCACATTTGTGCCGCGTTTTGCATACGTGAGCATATATGCCCTTGGTACATGAATGCGTGAATGAAGCATAATTCCCTGTTGTGAACAGTGCGATTTAAGTGAGTTTCATTGGCTGTGCCATTGGTGGCCACGTAGATAGCCAGTGAATTCTTATTCCTTCAGTTGCATGGTATTAGGGTTTCATTCTCGCCAATCCTATAGTTAATTCGATACCTCTCTCTTTCAGAGGGATGCCTTTATCGTGAGTGACAAAGGACACTCTCAGCTTGCCCTTGTATTTGTCGTCTGGACATATCCACGTGCGACGAGAGATTTCAACTTTTACGGCAACGCCGAATCTTTAGAATCGTCACTTATTTATTGTTAATCATGTGTGTCCCTAGTATAATTGATTGTAAACAATTGATATTAATTTTTGAGTAAATGTAATAAGTCGTTAACTAAGTATAATTACGCCTTGCAGTAAGTTGGCTAACAAGTGTACTGAAGGTTAATAATCTTCTTTCTATTTTTGCAGTTTTGATTTGTTATATATGAGAACCATTTTATAGCATTCCTTTGCTTGGCAAAAGCTGGCATATAACACTTGGGTAAACTTTATGTTCGGGTGTATCAATATTAAATAAAAAGAAAAGAAGAGACAGCCTTATCATGTATTTATTGAAAAGATAGAGGTTAATAAATATCAAGAAGTTACACGTTTAGATAGGACTTTGAGAATGTTGGTATAAAAACGATTTTTACTTAGTGATAATTAATATTTGCAAAACAGGATGAGTAATATTATGAGAATTGCTGAGTTGCCACTGAATGTCGCTCGTTATAAAACAGACTCTTCGATTCACGTGAACCTTTCATTCTCACACTATTATAACCTCTGAAATGAACCTAGATTTTATATACTACCTTTCACATGTTTACAGCCTTTTCTTTTATATCCTTGCTTTGTCTGTATACGTTGACAACATGAAATCGATTTAGTGGTCTCTGGCGTTCTACAAGCTTCTTAACAATATCTTTAACTAGAAAAAAGATGTCGAAGTGTTTTTAATGTGTGGAAAAATTTAAAGTCCTTTTACAGCAAAATTATTTAAATACTAGTATTAGATAAACTCGGTGACTAGTTTTTTCAGCGTTAATAATAATAAAAAAAAAAAAAACTACCCTGTCATAAGTCTGATTCTTCCCTTCGTCTATATATATTTCAGATTTGGAATAAGAGAAACCACACAGAAATTGCTTTGACTTCGGTGCCTGGCTGTCAAGTGCTATAATGCGACATCACCCAGGTCAGAACTTCAAAGGCAAGGGGCTCTATCGCCTCATCTCTCTGTGCTCCATCCCAGGTTTCATATCACGACTATAGCGAACGTAATATTTGTTCATATGACTGAAATAGCTTTGAAAAGCAACAGTCTGTTCGAAAGACGTAATGAGCTTACATGAAAGCGCCCGCGAAAACGACTACCCTGCACACGAGAAAATTTGTCAGATTTTGTGGTTATCCCTGCAACCAGACTCTTTTGCATGTATTTTTTACTATTAAAAAGTAGCAATCTCCCTACAGTCGATCCTTCCTTTTTTTCCGGGCACAATTGAAGTTTCTCTCACAATTCTGATTCTGGTTTGAATGTTTGCTATTTTGTGATCATGTAGGACATGTAGTTGTCTTGTACCACAGCTTGTATGGGGCAGCATACCCAGTACGCCTTTTCTTTTCATCTTTATATTTGATTGCAACTACGTTTGTTGAAGGAACCTTGGCAAATGTGTTGTTTGGTTACTTTTGTCTATTGTCTTGAAAAGGCATGCTAACGAATAAAGATAAAGTTAGTTACCATTCTCTAGAGAAATTACAAAATACGATCTCCATGTCTTTGACTGAAAGCGTTAAATTTTCTCGTCCTCTCTAAGAAATTAGATGAGGAACCTTTACATATTTTCTGTAAAAGAAAATTATTGTGACAACTTTATCTGACCGTCTGCACTTTTCCTGTCCGCCCTCAGTTCTTAGAACTACCAAGGCCAGAGGGCTGCAAATTGGTATGTAGATCTTCAACCCTCCACTCACCAAACATACCAAATTACAACTCACTATCCTCAGTACTTTTTAATTTATTTATGGTTAAAGTTAGCATTAATCTTGCGTCTGGCACCACAACAAGACAGACCACAAAGGCCAAATTAGAGTATAGATCGTGGCTGAGATTTTTTGCTTTTTTTTTTGTCAATTTCCTTTTGTAATGTGCGAGAACTGAATAAAGCAGCGGGAATTCACCCACCTACAGGTCCAAGATTATATGACCGTTTTTTAAATTGTTAAGACGATACCTTTCCTAGTTTTGGGACTAATTAATTATTTATTTGAAGCCTCCATTCGATATTGACATCAACCTTTCATTAGAAACTACTGTGCTCTTCCTTCTTTTAATTAGACCTTGTTCACTTTATGAAATTGCGTACTCAGGAAGAATATGATTCAAAATTTTAGTATCCATACTTTGACGGAGACTTCTTTTTCTATGTGAGTAAAACTCATAACGCTTATTTATCAGAAAAAAAAAATAAAACAAAAATAAAATATTCTAGATTTAATTAAAGTCTCTTTTAAACTACTATTTGTACCTGTAACTTTGATATATTTTGATTATGAATAACCAAAGATAATTTTTACATTGTGCCATTGTTCTCAGATCTAAGGAAGATCAAGTCTTCCATCTGGCATCCATTTCAACATAAGGCTCTCATTCCGTAGAAACTGCGCCGGACATTTCTTTCGGAAACTTCTTGATTCTACGGATATCTAATTTTGTTAACAATAATATTATTCAGCAGAACAAGAGCAATAGTACATGGCCTTATGCATCGGCTATACAGGAGCCTCTCCTATGCTTTGGCACGAAACACATTGCCTGAAAGACCATTACACAATACTATGGAAAGAAGCAGAAATCGTTTAATGTCAACGAAAGGCATTGGGAAGTGTTTCTCTCTCTCTCTCTCTCTCTCTCTCTCTCTCTCTCTCTCTCTCTCTCTCTCTCTCTCTCTCTCTCTCTCTCTCTTTTTTTCTCGCCCTCCTTTGCAGAGAGAACATTTAGCGGGGTCCCTTTGTTTATACTAAGAACTTCCTGATGTTAAAATCTTTCAAACTTTTCCTTTATTCCCGTAAGTGCTGCGCGGGGTTCCATAAAGAGAATGCCAACGCTGCAGCAATGAATTTGAAGTGAGTACAGGAGAACAAAGGTGCTCCTTGAGGTTTCATTTCCCTTATGTTTCCTTTCGCTTACATTTTTTTTTCGTTAAAGCAGTTCCCTCATCATTTATTCAGAGGTTTTGCAATATAATCACCTTACAATTTTTATTTTTCTCCTGTACTCCCCTTGCATTATGGTATCTTACCCCCTTGGAAACAGGGAGAAGAAAGAACACTTTTCAAATATCTGTTTGCCAATAGCTTTCAGTCCGTGAAGTCACTGACATTTTTGGTATATTTACTATTCATACTGGTTATAATTCTAAACTAGCTATAGATTCTCCCAGTGTATTTTTATATCCCCATATCTTTCCGAATCTTCTCGCCGCTCTTCCTTTGCCTAGCTTTATTCTTATTCTGGTCTTTGGCTTCATGCACATCGTTCCACTCACACACACACCACACAATACTACATACATCATACATACAACATACTACATATAGATAATAATATATATAATATATATACATATATTATATTATATATATTATATTAATATATATTTATTATATACCTAGATATATATATATAATATATAAAAATACATATAGAATATATATATATAATATATATATATATATATATATATCTAATATATATTATATATATATAGATAGATTATATAATATTATATATATATAAATATATATATATATCATATATATATATATCTATTATATATATATATATCCTATATATATATAATATATTATATATATAGATATATATATATATATATATGTTTATACACTACATATATGTTTTCCCTTGCGTAGGTAGCATCTTTACGTACAGGCTTACATCTCCCATTTCAGATATTATAGATTACTCCACATCTCTACCGAAACACATCTCCCCGAATACTGGACATATTATTTCACTCATTTCGTCCAGAAATTAATATCACTGGTGTTTGACAAGGTTGTGAGGGGTAGGAATTTGGGACGTTAAAAGAACTTCGTTTGTCGTGAAAAATGTTGGATGATATTTTTGGTTTCATTACGTGGAAAATAATAAAGATTTCAAGTTATGTTGTAAATTTTATGAACAACTATATAGATTATGGATCTTTTTATGGAATCATCCATTAACTAAGAAATCTCTTGAATAAGGGAAGCTTTATAATGTAGTGCAGGGGAAAAATGGGGAAAAAAGAAGATTAGGAAACTGGAGATGAAGAGGTTAATCGGAAATTTTCCCCAAATGATTTTAAGATATTTGTAATATATATATATATATATATATATATAATATATATATATATATATATATATATATATATATACACATATATTTATATATATATATATATATATATATATATATATATATATATATATATATATATATATATATAAATATATATATATATATATATATATATATATATATATATATATATATATATATATATATAATATATATATATATATATATATATATATATATATATATATATATATATATATATATATATATATATATATATATATTCCTTTGTGTTTTAGAAACCAAAGAGAGAACGTGCGTCTTTGTGTGTTTGCTATGACTCGCTCACCAATCAGCTGTGTTTGTAAACCACTATCGTACATGTGACTGGGCTTCCGTCATGACAAAGACACTGAACCAGCTGTCAATGTTATAATAAGACGGCCATTTTGATTCATTTCAGTGTCATTATAGAGTTACGCATTTTATAATTTGCACAAGGTTTTGATATGACTGTTAAGGAATAATTTTCCCATTATTATAAAATTTTACAAATTGCTTTCAATTTAGGGACAAGAAAACTGTACCTATATTATTATAATTGTCATTGAAGAGCGTAGTTATTTTGCATTTGAAGTAAACAGAAACGTCCGTATCTCTTCCTTTAAAGACAACTGTTCAGAGGGGAAGTTTAGCATTTTATTACCTTTGGTATTATGTTTATTACACATTCTTAACTCGCATTTTATTAATTTATTTAGAGATATTTCATTTGCATATTACTGCAGAAGCTGTGTTAGGTCCCGAATGCACTTTTAGGTCACCTTAGTTTGACTTTTGATATTGTAAATGTTACGTATGTCTTAGGATGATATAAAATGGTGTGACATGTTTATTCTCATGGTCGTTTGTTCGCCATAGTGCAGTAAAGATGTTGGTCATTTTGGACGTATCTTTGCAATAATCTAAAATAATGATTTACTTTGGCCCTCTAAACTAATTTGACCAGAATAATTTTCTAATATTTAACAATTAGTAAGCAAAGATGTACTTCAAATATCAATATCAAAGGTCATATTGAGCGTCACGAACGTCCACATGGAACCTAACTGAGCTCATGTGGTAAAAATGCTGGTATATTTTTATGATTACTTCAAAAGTGATTGAAGAATGCCTTACTCATAAAGAAATTGTTTTTAATTTTCACTTCCATCTACTAATGTAAAAAGAATGCCTGACAACTCATCTGGCCCATCATCTACAAAACATCTTATTCACGATGAGAAGAGCAGAAATTTTAATTTATGCGCCATTGTCAGGATGTAAAAGACAGTCAAGCAAACAACAAACTTCCAAGCACCCATGACGTTGGAAATGTTATAATAGACACTTCAAAAATGCTGCAGGATGGTCTGTTTAACGATATATCTGAGAATGACTCGTCATAAATTCAATATCATATCAAGACATGCTATGTTTCGTACAAAATTAGAGGTGAGAGACATTCACAAAAGCAGTCAACATGCAAACGAACTCCTGAACATTGAATGAATTATTGCTATCAAGTCCTGAGAACAGCCTCAAAAAGCCAAAACAGCAGTTGCTTCGAATTGCAAGGAAAAGCCATTCATTAACTGTAACCAAATAAAAGGTCAGTCAATGCAATACGAAAAGATATCGCCTTTGTGATGAAATACTGCCAAAAACCTTACTCATAGCTATTGCTTTCAATAAGGACAGTGTCCACACTAGGTCAAAAATCCTGAAGACTGCTGGCAATGTGATTGCTGCAGATGTTATTCAACAACCGAAAATTGGAAAACAAGCTGATTGATTACTTAGTTGGTGGCATCTGCTTCACAAATCCTAAAGATGTTCTTTTCGGCTGAAATAAAATCTGAAGTATTGCAAATACTTTACGGAAGACTTGTGCCACTGAAGTTTTTGTGGAAAAATGACGTGAAGAGTACCAAAACTTTGATTTTAGATTCCAAGGAATCTTTAATTCTACTGAGGACATGGACTTCAGTTACAGCAGTTTTACTCAGAATATACCGCTAATGGAAAATATTCTTTAATATATTATTCCCACATCATCCTTATTCTCGTCACATCAAGCGCAAGAGGGACATGATCTTCCAGACGATATATTATTTCATTGACGTGACGAAGATCAAAGCAAAACGTTATTTCATGTAAGCCAAGCCGAGTTGCTTCATGATACCTGTCTGTCCAAGAGACTCACACAAATTATGAACGAATCTGGTTTGTGCATCAGCTATAATGAGCCTGAGAAAATAGATACTTGTAAAAATCCGCTGAATCCAGGACAACCATAAAGGACTGATAACAACATCAATAACACCAAGTATTCTGTATGCATATCATATGGTATTGCACTTAGTGAAGTATACATATGGATTTGCATGTTATTTTTGTGAAAATATTTTATTCTGATGTTTAGTCAGAAATTATCAGATCATAGGAATACGAAGCATAAAATTTCCTATTTATCTTTAGAAACTCATTTTAGCCCTTATATTAAAAAATAAGATTACAATCAAATTTCTTACAAAGTGAGCATTAGTGTATTTGCAAAACTATTTTTCTGTATTATCATAAGCACTGACCCAAAATGGCCATCATTTGTATATCAGTATGTATCGAAAACTTGAAATGATTTCCTGTAGATACATTCTAGGCCTTAAATGCGATTAAAATTCTATTTAGCATCAAATATCCTTTCAAACAAGAGATAACAGGCCTTTGATTGTAGAACTATACAACTACCCTATTAGCACTAGTGTCCAAAATGGGCGCACCTTTCATTCAAATGACCATAAACCCCGATATGGCACCTCTTGACAAATGCTCCAGAAACATATTATGTATAGTATCAAAAGTCAAAATGAGGTGACATACATAACTTAACACCGCTCCTAGAGTATAAGTTATTCTGTGTTATCCACCATTGCAGGGAACATGATTATTAATCTTTGTATAAATGAGATGATTAAAATATAACCATTGCCTTTACAATAATCGAGTAATTCGAATTAGCAAACATTAATTTTACGTGTCAGGTATCAATTTCTGGAATCATGTCTCTTTTAAAAAAAGCTACTGTCCCTGCCAGTGTTGATTTTTCTTAGACAAGTGAATGTAATTATCATTATTGTCCCTGCGATGTACTGATATTCTGCTACTCCTTGGTTAAGTGAATTTAATTATTACTAAAATCAACTAAACTCATTCAGTGTACTAGGCAGCATTTTACTGGAATCTCCCACTTTCATATAGCCTATACCCAATTGGGAACTTTACGAACCCATTCAAAGCCTGTACTTCTCAATGAGTTTATTGTAGTACTTTAATATTTTCTTTGTGTGTGTGTATGTACGAAGAACATCTCTGCCCCAGTTACCACTACATCCGTGTGCAAGTTGAGCAAATTTATATAATTATCCTTTTGCATTCGTAGGATTTAACACATGCACTGTATTAAGTTAATTACACCTTTTGCATTTGTAAGTTTCTACCCGCGGTTAGTTTTGGCGTATCCATACCCTTGCATTGTAGGCTTTGACCTGTGCCTAAGTCCATATATTTATGCCTTTGCAGCAAGTTGAAGGCTTTGACCCTTGTATTGTGTTATAACCACAGGCTTGCATTCGTAGGCCTTGACCCATGCATCATGTTGCAATGCTTATATCTTGGCACTTTTAGGCTTTGACGTGTGCATTGTTCCAAATACCCACACTTCTGCATTGTAGGCTATGTCCTGTCCTCGGATTCAGAGTGCAATTTTCATTACACACCATTCCTTGCGTGGCCATCCTAAAATTCTCTCATTTTCTAGGGAAGATCAGGCACCAATCTAAGCATCATCAGCATGTCTGTCGCTGAGGAAGTCAAAGCAATTCACAGAGGCTTGGGAACTTCAGGCACTGAAGGCGACAGATCTGACAAATTGGGTTCAATCCTAGATTGATGGTGCTAGGAAATAAAAGAGAAAGAGCGAGAGCATGATCTACTCTTGGTACATGAGAAGGAGAAAGAGAGATAGCACGAACTAGCTCTGAAGGAAAATGAAGCTGAGCTAGAACCACCCAAGCAGGACAGTGCCATGGTACTACCCCAAAACCGAGACACACTTCTCTCCCCTCTCTCTGCACCTGCAAACATCTTCAGTATCAGTAAATTTATACAGACCTGAATGGGAGACGATTCCTTTAATTCCTTAGAGAATACCCTCTTGACTTCTTGAATCGTTCGCGCTTTTTATGGATATGCTTGCCACTACAAAGCCTTAGGCCCAAGTACAACAAATTTGATGCAGTTATGACGTCCAGTAGTAGGACGTGGGCAGGTCAGCAACGTGACCTTTTTGTGATTATGGAATGCAGGTTTGCTTTTCATTACCAGAAATCATACCTGTTTCAAATTTCTTGCACTTGATCATAGGGCTTTGTAATGACAAGCGTATCCTAAAGAAGTGTGAAGAACTTTACAAGCTAAGTGAACATTGTCGCAATTGCAATTGCATATGTATCTGGCAAACAGTGACCGGTAGCCTGTACACACACACACACACACACACACACACACACGCACACACACATATATATATATATATATATATATATATATATATATATATATATATATATAATATACAAATATATATATATATATATATATATATATATATATATATATATATATATATATATATATATACAAATATATATATATATATATATATATATATATATATTATATATACAAATGTTAAAAATAATGAGCATATGAGACTGCTATACTAAAATAAATTTTCTGATTCACCCCGGGGACTGAACATTGGTGTTTCAAATGAGAAAACCAGGGCATTAGCAATTCACACATAGACTGTAAAAGAAGTTGAAAGAAGTTGGAACCTAAGTATTACATATCTGAGGCATTTCCCGGGGAGTCTTACGCTTATGTGCCAGCACATTTTACCTAACGTCTCGACTCATCAGCGAGTCATTGGTAGCATTCCCTTTGACTTACCTTCACTGTAAATATGATGAGTTCATTATTTCTATATCATTAGAATGGAGTCGTTAAGCAGCCCAGGAAAAAACTCAAGGTACACAGAGTATTTAGGTTTAATACTTCTTTTATGACTTGCGTGGATGAATTGCTTATATTCTGGCCTCTTACTTGAAAGACCTGAATTCGGTCAATATTTATTTCTTTGAAATATGTTCTCACGCGTCCATTGTTTTTCTTTCCTGTTCACGGTGAAAGGATAAGTCGAATGAAATGTTAGCAACTGATTCACTGTCAGGTCGGGAAGTTTGGTGAAATTCATGGTAGGTTAGGCGAGACGGTGTTTCAGTGCAAAAATGCTGTATGTGAGGCTCTATTATTTTTTTTATATTAAGTTTTTGTGATTAAAATATAATCTCACAAACGAAAACCTGTAACATAGTTTATTTAATATTTCTTTAGTATACCTTTCTTGGGGCTAAAAAAGGTTTTAAAGTCTATAATGCTATATAGGAGGTTTATTATTATCGTTTTATTGATTTGCTGTTTCATTGGCCAAAGAAAGACATCTATATAGATTATTTGCAAATCCATCATTCCTTATTTTGAAAAAAAGACAATCCAGAATAAGAAATTACGGTTTATAATGGATTATTTAATATTTTAGATATATTTCCTTACTATAACAAAAAGACGTTCCAGAGTCTGTAAAAGCAATATTCAGCCTTAATTATTACTACTTGAGTATTCAACTTTTATTGCAAAGTGTATTTAGTGTTGTTTAATGTTATTTTTCATAAAAAAATGACATCCCGGGATTTGTTTTGAATATTTCTTAATGTTTTCTAATATTAATTTGTTGATGTAGATGACGTTTCACCATCAAAAATGCTTTGCAATAAGTTACTTCCTAAAATTGTGATCATCTGCTGTTTATATTCCCACTTATATATTTTTTTACAATGTATTTTTTTACCATATATTCTTTTATCGA
The DNA here is from genome assembly GCF_015104395.2 of Macrobrachium nipponense. Taxonomy (NCBI): domain Eukaryota; kingdom Metazoa; phylum Arthropoda; class Malacostraca; order Decapoda; family Palaemonidae; genus Macrobrachium; species Macrobrachium nipponense. The sequence continues at coordinate 5,050,973 of NC_061097.1, read as the reverse complement.
TTGTATATTTAATTTTTTTACTTTTTACCTACTCAATTTTATATTTCGTTCTCTTAGTTCAAAGGTATTAGTTTTTATATGTCAATGACTTTCAATGATTGTCTTATTTAGAAATATTGGTTCATTTAGATAATCACACATTTTTATTAATTACCTTTATCACTTACGTACATTTCTAGTAGTAATCTGTTTATATTAGATTATTCTTAAATATTTGTTTTATGGGCAAATAGAAGTTTAATTTATTATTTTTCTATTATTCCTTTTTACGGCAAAAAGACGTCTTATGGTATTTTCTATGTAACAGGTTTATTTATTAAATGATACTTTGCGGTGGTAAAAACACGTTCCACAAGTAGAAAATGCTATAGGAACGGATTAATTAACATTTTTTTCAGTTTAGTTATTTACTGATCAATTTACGGTTTCATCTAAAAAGAGCTATGATTCTACTGTTTGGAAAATATCTTTCAGAATCCAAACATATTATTTACGAGGAGTGTTTAAATTTTCTTTTAAACAATTCAAGAGTCCGAAAATAAAATAAAAGATGTTGAAATATTATTCTTTGAGTCTTCCTTATGAGGTGCAAAGTGACGTTGCAGAGTCCTAAAATGCTGTAAATTATTGATAATTATTCATAACATCTCATTAGATGTCTAGAAATAGAATACTGGGGTTTTTGCTTTTTCCTTGTGTTGTTCACATTCTTCCTTTCCAGGGAATTCTAACTTATGTTGACTTTTTACTATCCCTTACTCATATATCGTTCTCCAGTATTTTATCGTCGCCTTTTATAGTCTGAATTAACTCTTTTGTGTCTAACTGTAATTAAGTTTTTGTTTTTTTCATTCTTTCCTTTTTTACCCCCTTTTATTTTCGTTGTTGCTTTACTCTTCTTACATATTCCTCAAAATTTCTTCCCTATTTCTTTATATTATTAAACCTCCTGTTCTTTCCTTGTTCTCTCGGCGGTTTATAATAACGTTAAGAATGGAAATATTTCTCAAAAAGTTTCCCAACATTTTACATTTATTCACTTCATTTTCGCTTTTACTACACTATCTTATTAAGAGGGTGTCAGACCAGTGTCACAAGAAGTCTCTGGGGAAGATGTTGCAATATGCTTAAAATGAACCAGAACGACATTGTTGAAAATTCTAAGACATCAAGAAAGTCTGCGCATAATGTTCTGAAGCCCACGAAATACAAACTAAGACTGGCGGGAAACACCTATTCATTCGCAATGGGTTACGGATAAAAATCCGGATTCCCCTTGCTCAGGAATCGACTTTACCGCTTGCATTCTTCTGTCTTTGAAGCAGTTCTTTGTCTTTAGTTCAAAGCACTTCAAAGGATGATTGATGTATCTCTTTTATATAAAAGGTTGTATCATAAGCTTCATAACAGTGTTGCGAAATGAAAGACTAAATCATTGGAATTTGCCCGAAGGTGATTCTCGCGTATTCGCAGTATCTATAAAATTAAAATCAATAATCCCTTTGAAGAATTTCATAGCTACCGAATCATGAAATCATGTAATAATAGGAATTAAACGTTAATGACTATGATTTCAATGACATTTCCTTTTCAAAGTTGCAGCGCATTAGAAATGTCATGATTGATCATTTGATTCATGTAGCCTTTTAATATATTATTTTGTACTATATTCTTAGAAAAGGGTTACAGTACATGTAACAGCTCATAGCAAACTATTTTATTCGCTCCATAATCTGGGAACAAAGAAAAACTCGATACTTTGCCTCATATTTCGATTAATAATGAAGTATGAATTACAATGCATTGTATATTCTACATTCAACTTTGCGAGAACGCAAGCCAGGGGGAAGAAGGTCATGAGACTGAAATATCTAGTGAGATTCTGAACCTAAAATACTGAATAATCTCTATTTACAGTATTTTCGTTTATGCAATATTTTTTCCCGTACAAAATCAGTAGTACTTGTATATATGTAGAGCATTACTCTGAAAAAAACCTTTGGTCAATCAATGTATAAGAAATAACCATTATGTATAGTATTTTAAGCATTCTAATTTGTTTTGACATTGAGAATGGAATAATAAAAAAGAAATATCAAACTCTGAAAAGTCTTTTTTTCTCAAAGAAGTTGATATATAAAAAATTATCAACAAACGTCATGCAACAATTATTGTCTTTGAAAAGACTTTTTCAGTGTTCATGTTAAGCCAAAGGTATCGTAATCATTCTTTGACAATGAAACAAATTTTTAAGTACCCTTTGGCATTACCATCATCATATCTAACTAAATCCACAAAAAACGTTCTTCTTAGTTATGGGAACAACATTTCCCAATACATTTCCTCTTAGGCGTTCGATTTGCTTATATTTCTTGAATGGAATTACTAGAAAGTTTTTTCGGAATTTATATGCTGTCTTAGTTCATAGTCTCAGATAAGCACCTGAACTTTTTATGAAGACCATTTATTGTGTTTTGGTAAGAGACAACCTAATGGGCTTTCATTCAAGATTTTCTCTTGATATTTCCAATTATTCTGTTCAGGATGTTAAAAAAGAAGTGTAAAGAATTATCATCAAAATGTGACACATTCTTGTGTGTATATCAGCGTTCGCCCTCCCTTTCTAGCTTATAAAAGAAAATCACTGATAGAATTACTTTTCGTGTTTTCGAAAGTAGAAGGTTCGTATGAAGTGCCACCGCGGAGAGAGATAGACAAAGAGACAAACGGACAGACAGACAGAGAGAGGAAGTAAATTGGAAGACGGTACTCAGAAACTCCAACGATGCTGACGAGTCAATCTAACAGAAAAACACAGTTGACCAACATCATTCTAATTCTCTGGTAAAACACTGACGAAACCTTTAGTTTCTTCTCTGCATGTGTGTATGCGCGTGTGTGAAAAAGAGGAGACAGACAGACAGGAAGACAGAGAAGATTGGCGTATAATAATGTATTATTATTATCATTACTACTCTATTGACTAAATATTACAACAAACTTACAAAGAGAGAGAAATACATTATTATTATTTACATTATATAAAATAATCTTGCATAAGCATTAAAGTCCACAAAATATATATGGGATGTATATATATATATAACATATATATATATATATATATATATATATATATATTATATATATATATATATATATGTATATATTATACATATATATATATATATATATATATATATATATATATATATATGTATGTATGTATATATAAATTAATAAATCAATTCTAGTATTAAATTCTAAAGTAAAGGTTAGGGGGGCATGATCAGATCCCTGCTCAGTATAACTCGACTTGAACTCTATGCAAATTCATTATCGCACCTTTCTTTAATAGACACAAGTCTAATTCAGAAAGCCAATTAAGCGCTCTCCTTTATGACATCATTACCTCCAAACTACTTACCATTAACAAGGTGATTAACTACTACTAAGCCATTATTCCTGCACAAGTCTATCAGTTGTTTACCATTGTTACTTCGAACAAAATATTTTATCCCCACGTATTCATAGGGTACGCCCTCAGACTCCATCAATGTAGGTTTTAAAACACGGCCATTAAAATCTCCGAGAACAAAAATCCTTAGAACAATAAAAAACGTTACAGTTTAATGATCAAAACAGAGATTGTTCAAAATATAAAGAGTCCTCAGGGGGGATGTATACACCGCCAAAAACACACTCATGGTAACATCTTAATTGTAGTCAAATCCGGTCCATTATACTCATGTCTACTTTATACACATAATCTACAAGGGATGATTTCACTAGCATTGCTTTACTCCCTCTTCTGTCGTTAGCCTTTGAATTGTTGAGGTTAACAGAATAACCTGAAATACTAAATTTGCAACTGGATTTAGTTTCTAACAACCAAACAATTTGGTAATTAAGAATAAAAACGCATTAGATCCTAAGGAAAAAGCATTCTTTCTATTACAAGACTATAGCTTGCAGTTTAACTTATTTACTGAAAAAATACATCATTTGGGAATATGCACTACCCGGAATACGACGATAAACAAAACATTCTGTTATTTCTGCCAATCTCCGAGAACGTCATTCCATATTAATGACCCACAGGACGTTCGTTTCATCTTACTACATGCACATGTACTTATACATGAGGCTACGTTGTAATAACAAATACTAAAATCAAGGTACTGTTTAATGTCAAAATCACTATACCTTGGGAATAACTTACATACAAAAGATTTTAAGTATTTGCCAGGCTACTGCGCCAGCAGGATTCGAACTATGTAACTCGTACAGTACAATGACTTGGATATTAAGCGATAGTTGTTGCTTGATATATTTTCATTATTGTATTTATGTGCATGTGTGGAAGATCCTTGAATGAATAGAACCTCAATTACCATATTGCACACGAACTCCGTGCACGAGAACCATCTGTGTTTTTTTATAACTCTCACACAAATTAATTTAACAACCTGACCTACATTAAAGGTGATAAGAGGTCTCTTGAACAGGATTAAAAATAAAATAGTAACTGATTATCCCAGTATTTATATCATAGAATAATGATAAACGGCTACACTATATTCTATGTTTTCATATATTCTGGGCATATCACGAAGGTGATGTGTGTAACACTATAAGAAATTACATCGTCTTCAGATTCCTTTAAGATTTAGTAACCAAAGGAACAAGTGTCAACGTTGTTAAGCACAAGAGGTCTCTGAATAAAAATGACTACCTCGACAGAGAATATCGGCCTATGTTTAAACTACACATTTTCATATTTGTAAGTCAAAGCTTATTATATTATTCAGTCATTTCCTTTACATCAACTATTTTCCATATTCGACTTAGAAGGAATCATACAACCAATTATGTATACTCCTAACGATAGTGCTACCATACACACACACACACACACACACACACACACACACACACACACACACACACACACACACCCACACACACACACACACACACACACACACACACATATATATATATATATATATATATATATATATATATATATATATATATATATATATATATTGAAGCCCGATGGCTACTGCAATGGATGCTTATTCTGACTGCGACCAACGGGGAGACCGATCAAACCTAATCGGATACAAATAAAAGAAAAAAGGTGTCGGCTGAGTGCCAATTACAAGGGAAAAATCGTAAGGAAACTCCAAGAGTTGAATTTACAAGGGAATGTATTTACACCTTCACGTTACTCTACTAATTCAAGGCGCCAATGAGGACACTAATGACCCTCACATAAGACCAAATACTGGAGTAATTGCCGGGAGCGATCAGCATGTGTTTCAGGACACGTGTGATGATTCCTAGCGTGCATATACTGGCCCAGACCATAAGGACAGGGTAGATCCACATTCACAGCAGGGAATTGCAGAACACCTGCAATACAAACATCGTATAAACACGTGTTTGACAAGGACGGTCGGATATGAGTTTAACATATATCGTAAGAGTCCTCAGAGGGAAAACAAAGAATGAATTACTGCTCAAACGTTACTGTACCAAGAAGGGAGGAATTGAATAGAGCTAGTTCCTAGGGATCCACAGCTCTTAAAACAAGGAATCTTTCTAAGAGAGCACAGCTGTGGGGATTAATGAATCACTATGGAGGATCGCACAAGCACTCACACAGAGGAAAGAATCATATATAAATAGATTGCAACCACAAATCCATACTCTACTTTGTCATCCTGAGATATTGCTTCGTAGGAACATAGATGAAGCAAGTCGACTACTTGAAGAGTTCCTCGTTGGACGAGTGGATATCCAACTCGGCTACCAATCCGGTGGTCCTAAGTTCGATACTCGGCTCGGCCAACGCGGAGCGAGAGGAATTTATTTCTGGTGATAGAAATTCATTTCTCGTTATAATGAGGCTCGAATCCCACAATAAGCTGTAGGTCCCGTTGCTAGGTAACTAACTGGTTCCTAGCCACGTAAAAATATCTAATCCTTCGGGCCAGCCCTAGGACAGATGTTAATCAGCTCAGTGGTCTGGTAAAACTATGATTAACTTAACTTAAATTAACTTCTTCAAGGCTTTAGTAAGGGGAAGGAGCTGCCACGTGGGGCACACCGTTACGCGAGTCAAAGAGGGGTGGGGGGGGGGGGGGGGGGAAGCTGGTAAGGTTTGCAGCTCTGAACTCGGGGGCCGCTGGGGCCGAAGTGAGATCGAGACGCTCCCTCACGCCAATTTTATTGATTCCGGTCTTGCCTGAGGCTGTCTTAACTGGCAGGTCTTGGGGCCTAACGTGTCGATGAATCTGCGAAAAAATGGAAGGAGGCAGCTACGGAAAGAAATACGATTGAGAAGCGTGAGAGAGAGAGAAAAGGAAAATCAGAGACTTGTGCTTTATTAACATCACCTTTAAATATGGATAGAAAAGGGGATTCCTAATATTACACACACACACACACACGACATATATATATATATATATATATATATATATATATATATATATATATATATATATATATATATATATATATATATATATATATATATATATATGTATACCTTTTCATCGGCAGGTGTCTCGCTTGTTACAGGTCTCTTTATACCCAAATTGACAATTGGAACTTCTAAATTCCAAAAGATTAAGGAATACATGCATACTTAAAGACGTATGAACGTACATGAAACATTTTGTTAAAGTCTTTTGAAAACCGGCTTATGGTTTATTTGTGTGGTTATTGCATCAGACTCACTGGATTGTCAACCATTTTCAACTCTTTCAAACCCTAAAGAACTGAGAGTCACGTTCACATACCTTTTCCCTCTTTTGGTTGACGGTCTCTTTTCCCTTCAAGTGTGCTGGTATGGTGTTTTAGTTCACTGTAGCTTTTCTATTTTATTAATTTAATATCTAAAAAAATTTGGCATAATTACAATGTGCGCGCGCGCGCGCGCGTGCGAGAGAGAGAGAGAGAGAGAGAGAGAGTTGTTTTTAAGCCTTGCCCACCGTTTATGTCACGTCCATTCCTTGATGCTGGTCGGTTGGCAATGGTTTCGATAAGATGGTTAATCTGTGGTTTTTAATCATCATTAATTTAGCAACAGCTATTTTAACCTCACGAGGATAAGTCCTGCTGAATATCCAAAGAAACGTTATAGTATCCCCTGAAATAAAATCGTAGTACACATCTCCCTCAAAATAAATAAATAATTTTTTTTTTTTTTTTTTTTATTTTTTAATACGTTTCACTTGACCACGGAGATTACACAGGGAATGTCAGTGTTCAAATCGGTGTACTTAAATTACAGAGCAATAGTAATTACCGATTGACATTGTCAAGTATGTTCACCATTCAAAATTTAAACACAAAGACTGTCGTAGAGCTATGCAGACTGATATTTCATATTGATTTCAAGAACTTTGACTACATTTTAATAGGTATAAAATCGATTTCATTGAAATTGTTCACACATTCGAAGGGATGACAAGCAGTGAATGCCCTCTTCAAAACCATAATAGGCCTATGTTTACATTAAAGTTACGAGTCATACAGGATAAAATTTACAGATAATGTTTTTAAGGACATACTCTCCTTTCGTAAATAATAGAATCATAAAAAACGACGTAGACCTATAATGTCCGATGTCTGAATATATGATTGTAGGTCTATTTTATATTCAGTCGTTTCATTGTGGTTATTTTTGTTGTGGCAGTTATTCTTCCTTTTGTTGTTGCTGATATGGTTCTTGTGTGTCTTCGAAAACTGTTCACATTGCAGAATAAATATAAACCTATTTATAAAAGAATAAAGAATTGGCTGATTACTATGGTTAATTGAAATTTAGTCACTTGTTATAATTTAGGTAATCGAGATTTCCATAAATGCAGTCTACGCTAAAATATTCTCCTTACAATAGAGAGAGAGAGAGAGAGAGAGAGAGAGAGAGAGAGAGAGAGAGAGAGAGAGAGAGAGAGAGATTTACTGACACTTATCTATCCTTTTGTCCAACAGGGTCATCTACAAATAATTCCTTGAAATCAAACGATTCATGGGCTACACTCAGACAGGTTTGGGGCATTTCATACATGTTTTATTCAGCCAATATTTTTGTATTTTATCTTATTGTGTATCTTCGTATGCTTTCTACCTTAATCTTCATTGTCATATAAATGCTACAGTAGCCATATATCTAATCATTTAATCAACATACGTAATTTGTGATCACTTTTGTAAGTTTATTGTCTATATAATTTATTGAGAGCAGTTCAGTAGTTGTGTCTAAGGCTGAAATAGCCCTATGTTCGGGCAATGTGCGCTATAGACTACGTGACCTCAAGTTTTACTATCATTGTCTGTGGCAAGTTCTATAGATTACAGAAGTCTTCTCAAACCCGACACAAAATATGACTCTTCTGCGCAGGTACAGATCGTGACGTAGGCCGGACTACAGGCGCGGCTTTCACAATATTTGCACCCAGGCATACCAAAGGTCGGTCACCAACTCACAATCTGAAGAGGCAGTTGTTTACAAGCAAACATGGTGCACACTCAACCTCGCCGATTAAACCTGTTTTATATATAGTAAAATGCCAGTAATTGTGCAGTTTTCGGATGCTTCTCATATAGAGAAAAACTTAGGGTCTCAATTTTTATAAATTCCCTAAGGAAATCAACACAAGGAAAACGTGGATTCACCTATGCAAACGGGAAGATCCTCTTAATATGTTAAATGGTAAAATATGTAGTAAACACTTTGAAGCTGATGCATTTGAAAGGAATTTCATGTATGAACTGCTGAATCAACCAGTGCCTCGATCTCACATCAGAATAAAGAACGGATCAGTACTAACGTTGCATTTACCTGCAACTGGACACTCACATATATCGCAAGGTAAGAAACCAGTATCGTTTATTGTTGGTTAAACATTATGATATAAAAGTTGTTGTAATCAACATACATAGAAAATAATCATTGTATTTCCTTTCTATTAAGGGGAAAACAATGGTCTGGAAATCGCGGAATCAGTTGTTTTCCTCATATTCCCGTATAGTTAGAAACAACGTTTTGATTACATTTCGCTGTGAAAAAGTACCATTCATAAATTTTTTTAAAGATTTTTACATATTTATGGATGTCAGAAAATTCTAGAGTATTGTTCTTCTACACAAGTCAATGTTTTTTGAACACTTCATTTTTAATTTAATCAGAGATATCAATGATGGTGAGAACTGAAAAAAAAGAGGACAAAAACGACTTGTAGAAGAAACTCTTAGTCAAGAGAATAAAGCAACGGGGAAGTTTTTTTTGTACACGAGGTCAAATAGGTGCCA
>NC_061097.1:4983071-5035571 GCF_015104395.2 Macrobrachium nipponense | reverse complement strand
TATAGTTGAAAATTATTCCGCTAAACTGGATCCTGGCTAAAAAGGTCGCCAAATTATGTAATGAATTTAATATTGTTTATATTCATCCAGTGTTCTTTTTCCAGACTGGCTCAGTGCCAAAATACCAGGCAAGAACCAACAGCGACACAAAATTCACAAAGCAAAATAACTTTCAAAGAGGGATACAAAAAACACTAAATCAAACTTAACAATAAAATTTAATTGACAAAAATAGTCTTAAATTACAAAAAGTAGTCCTCGAAAAGCTTTCTTAGGAACTGGAAAAACACATACGCTACTTTACAATAATAACACTCGAACCATCATGCGCCTACCTAACTTTTATACCTCAGTCGAAGAGAAAGAAAGGTGTAAGAGGCAGAAAAATCACACTTTCCCTAGCATACGACAGTTGGAGTTGCAGAGTGAAGTAAACCTTAAACCTAATCAATTTCACAATAATTATTAATAATTATACATCTTATAATAATAATATGTCCTAAATTGACGATAATGCTATACTGAAGAGGTAATGAAGAAATAGCTGAAGAATTCTTGCATATGCTCTCAAAGACCACACCGAATTCGTAATCAAAGATTAGTATAACGCATCAACAGCGATTGTCCTACTTCCGGATCACTAGGGGTGTTCTTGCACCGAGGGGATCACCAGGGCAACGTAAATTGTATATTATGTAAGCAGACGGGGAAAGAACATATACGGTCCGCTTACCGTTCTTCGCCACTAGAAGGCTTTCTGACGACTCCAGGAGGTCAAACACACGGCAATAGCCAGCAGCAGTGGCAAGCAGCAGCACAAAAGCAACAGCAATGCTTATAAGTAAGGCTAAAATTCATTAACAGGAGCCTCTCAAAATCAATGGTAGCGGCAAGATCAGGAACAAATATCTTCCGATAATTAAGCCGTGAAAAATGCCGAAAGACCTCCTCTGTTGGGGAGCCGATACTCTCTGCACCGCTGCCCAAAAAACGCACCCAGGTCCCAAAGGAAGGGAGAGAGAGCGAAAGCATAACCACGTAATGGGGCAGTTCAACAAGCGAAGCACTGAAGACGGGTAGTCCGCTCCCAAAAACATGAAAGGCAAAAAGAATATGGTGGATAAACACTATGCAAATGAACACAAACAAAACCTTGGCCGGGGATAAAAGAATGTTTCAAGAGAACTTTTCGTGACTCAATTAAAACAAATTACATAAACCACGAACAAAATATTTAAAGTAATTATGGATTACAATATATATATATATATATATATATATATATATAGATATATATATATATATATATATATATATTCATATATAGATATATATATAGTATATATATATAATATTAGAGAGAGAGAGAGAGAGAGAGAGATTGCCTTGCCATGAGACTCACTGTCAAATATAAAAAAAATCCTCCAATTAAACGACGTCTCTTCATAATTCAGATTCTTTACATCGATATTTTTCTTTGTATTTTCACTGATGACTTTTCACTGATGACCCTAAGGACGAAAGGTCCGTTTAGGATGAAAGAAAATGGTTGATCTAACCTTCCTTTTGGCTCCTCCCCATCAGGACATCAGACCTCCAAGTCTCGCCTCGGCTGTTTGTCATGCAGACGTGACGTTGTAACACCCTCCACCAGATGTTATTAATGAATGGCAGAAGTAGGTAAGAAAATTCGACCCTCAGTCCGCTGGTTACAGAGCCTGATCTCCATATTCAAATCTGCCCCACATTTGTCTAGGAAAGAATCGGATCTTCTTGGGTCTGCCGGCGGAGATCGAGGTCGTTACTTATCCTCATAATCATATAGTATTATGAAATGAAAATCAATTTTACGATGGAAAAAAGACCGAAACTAAAATGAAAGACCAACGTTTTAATTTTCTTTCCCAAGAAAACAAAGAAACGTTGTTTTCTACAATTTATTGATGCGTAAACATTATGAAAATTACTGATTGAAAAATGGAAAGTAAACTAAACTGGATATATTTCATATTTAAGCAACACGGTTAGCTTAAAATCATCACGAAATAATTTTATCAATCATAAATAGACTTTTATGTTCAGCAGACTGTTAAGAATCTTAGTGTATAACAAAAAACTCCCCTTCCCCACAAACGCACTTACGAACACACAAAATTTAGGTTTTTTTATTATATTTATATTGAGTATAAGGCGAGAGTGTCAGCCTTATTATAACAAATGTCTAATAGGGAAAGATTTATGCTATCCTTCAACATATTATTGACATTTGTTATAATAAGGCCCACAAAAAGTTTTATACTGAAAATAACACACAGAAAGAAAATTCTAAGAACATTCTCAGTTTGCCTTATTTTAACGGATTTGAAACCATTAAACCATTGTTAAAAGCTTTTAATGTCAACCTTGTTTCTTCCTATAATAACACACTAAAAAGAATGTTAATAAAAAATGGCCCCAGAGAAAGCAACAACATAATATATAAAATTCCATATATGGATTGTCCCTCATTCTATCTCGGACAGTCCAGCAAAGGCTTAGAAGTAAGGCTAAGCCAGCATAAATACTCTGTAAAAACTGGGCAAAAATCTAATGCATTATTTATTCATTTAAGTGAAAACAACCACCGAATTAATTGGATTGATAGTTCAGTAATTTGCACGGTCAAGAGATGTCTTATCACGAAATCTTTTAGAATCTGCTTTAATACAACTTACTTTTCATTGTAATTTCAATGTTAGTCGTGGCCTTTTTCATTTAGACCCTTGTATCTGTAACATGTTTAAGAATGACCTCAAAGATATAATTACTGACTTAAATAAAAATCAGTTGCCTTAGAGTTATTAAATTTTTTTTTATTGTAATGTATGTCTGTCATGTTTTTGTGAATATGGTTTTGTTTACCAGGTTCTGAATAGCTGTCACCTATAATCCTTTAATTGTCTGGAGATTGTATCTGAGATGATTGTCTTAAACCTTTAATTGCACCCTTTGTTTATGCTTGTTTGGGAAGGTTTCTTATCTTCCACCAGGTGTGTCAGATTCTAGGTACTAATCCCTTTATAATCCCTATCTGTCAGTTATACGAACCTTCTTGTATTGTCCCTTTTCTCGTATTTTTGTCAGTATCTGCTTCAGTAAAGGACTTTTAAGTCGAAAGATCTTGCAGACTCCGTCGTTTATTTTTCATTTGTGGCATTTATCTTTATATATATATATATATATATATATATATATATATATATATATATATATATATACTATATATATATATATATATATATATATATATATGTATGATTTTTGGTTGGTTTTAGTTTTCCTTTTTCATGAAGATAGCTAGCTATATGAGGTTGTAGTCCACAGGGGAAAAGAGAAGCTGAAATTCCTTTTAGCTCAACAGTTTCGGCCTCCACTGGCCCTTATCGAAAGCTCTTTATTAACTAGCACACAAAGTTTACAGTATGTTCAAAGTAAAATATAAGAAACGGAAAAATAAAAATAAGCAGTTATATAAACATTGGTCATTGAAATACAGGAAAGTCAATTACTGTAACAACCTATTTAAAATGATTTACAACCAGTTCGAAGGTTTCAAAACAAAAGTATCTGTTAAAACAATTAATCTAACAATTAAAATATAATCTTAGCGAAAGGACATCATTGCCTAGTTTATATAAATTAAAAAAATCCTCTTATTTAAATTATTTATAACCTTTCAGAGATTTACGAGATAATCTAAGACATTCTAATGTTAAACCAACTAGAGAAACCCAACGTAATTTGGTCTTACCCTATCACCCTACCTTTGAAAACCTTGTGCATTCTTTGAAATTGCTGGGTTTGGGATTGTTATTTTCTTTCCCCAATACAATAGGCAACAATCTTACAAGAAATAGTCCTAAATATGATGAAGGTATTATTCATCAGATCCCATGTTCATGTAAGAAGTACTATATTGGACAGTCGAATAAGGAATTTGAGGTGCGAAAAAGTCAGCACAAATATAGTATCAGGAGAAATTATAGTAGCAATGCCATTAATGTCCATAATCAATCATGTAATGACGCCATTTTGTGGAATTGTTCCCGAGTATTGCTGAAACGGAATAATTGTGTTGAGAGATGTCTACTTGAAAGTGCATGCATTGCCAAGAGTGATTGCAGCAATTTTAATAATCATTCAGGGGTATTTAAAACAGATCCGTTTGTCTTACGTATAGTTAAAGGACAGTACAAACAGAGCAGACTTCTTTTCATTGTAAACGTGTTTGAAACGTTTTTCTATGTTGTAAAACCATTGAATCATTTAAATAAAAGGATTGTTTAAATTTATATAAACTAAGCAATGTTGTCCTTTCGCTAAGATTATATTTTAATTATTAGATGAATTATCTTAACAGATATTTTTGTTTTGAAACCTTCGAACTGGTTATAAATCATTTTAAATAGGTTGTTACAGTAACTGACTTCCATGTACTTCAATGACCAATTTTTATCTAACTGCTTATTTATGTTTTTCTGTTTCTTATATTTTACTTTGATGGTACTGTAAACTTTGTATGCTAGTTATATATATATATTATATATATATATATATATATATAGATATATATATATATATATATATATATATATATATATATATATATATATCGATCTACAAATGTCCTAAATATATAGTTTGCTCTACCTCGGAATACATATCTTTTCATATATGTTGACCAAAAGGGGAATTTTTTTGTCGATAAAAAATTCGTCGGCTCACAGGTGTGAAACATCGAACCAACAAATTAAGGACCCACAGTGAAGCCGTGTGGTCTGTATCAAAATTTGTCAGGAGATCGTACCAACAGTCAACAGAGTAATGAAACACCAACACCAGTTAGAAAGGCAACACCAAGAGCAAAGAAACCTGTTAAGAAGAGGTCTCTCACTGCCACAAACACATCTCTTGCCCCCTATGTTGGTGTCCCCTAAATAGCGAACTTGACCCATAAGAACACATTCATTTTTACCCTACCTGATTCCGCAATCACTGTAGGACATCTGGACCTTGTGTGGATATGAGATCATGTTGATGCTTTTTTTCATACCGTAATGAAATATTTATTGGTCAGGAAGATGACCAATAAATATTTCATTACGGTATGAAAAAAAAAACATTAAAATCACCTCTTATATCAGTAGTCACAGTTACGTTCTAAGGGGTCCACAAAAAATGTTGCAAGTTCATATATAATCTTAAAACTCTTTACAGAAAGCTTTCGAACCCTTCCCTGGGTTCATCTTCAGTCCAAATGAACAATTAGGCACCTCATGTACTGAGGTGAATTTAAAAATAAACAAATAAGAGTCGCTGAAGATTGCTGACACCGGTCGTTAGCTCGTTTAAGGACCAAGTGATGAGGAAAGAGGGCAGTTAACTCCAACTATGTGATTTCCTCTCCCCTGTCAATCCTTCTGGCTGCAATTCCGGACCCCTTAGAACATTATAATTATATACTCCCGCGATAGAGAGTTTTTTCCCAAATAACAATCACTGTTACCTTAACTTCACGGCATTTTACGATAACGAGGAGTGCCGAGAAAGATTACAAGTTTAATATATCTCGCAATAGTATCTTTGAGATGTATTATTTAGCATGAAGCGTGTCTATTCTATATACGCATGAATACCAATGGCAAGGAATTTTTGCATAAAAAAAAAATGGAAACTCAGAATTCTGCAGCGTCCGTGGAATGTTAAATAGTAACAGAAATGTTTATAGATAATAAACAATCGAAATAAAATTCAGGGAATTTTTAATAGCGCT
This sequence comes from Macrobrachium nipponense, assembly GCF_015104395.2. Classification (NCBI taxonomy): domain Eukaryota; kingdom Metazoa; phylum Arthropoda; class Malacostraca; order Decapoda; family Palaemonidae; genus Macrobrachium; species Macrobrachium nipponense. The sequence continues at coordinate 5,029,759 of NC_061097.1, read as the reverse complement.
TCCAATTTATATTTATATCTCCTTTCCTGATTCAGTGAAGAAGAGTTTGTTTTATGTTACATTTTACGTTGTTTAAAAATCAATTTCTTAAACACATTGAAAATTATTTTATTATTATCGTGATAAGTTTTATTTAATTCAGATCATGTTAGGAAAGAAAACAGTAAGATAGTATTATAGTAATCTTGTACCTCATACACTCCTGAGGCCTTGGCAAAAATACTTATCGTAATTACTACCGGAAAGTTGAAACTCTGGCGTGAAAAGCCATCATTGTTTTATTCATTACAGTATCTTTTCAATTAATTCCATGAAAAATACCGAAAGTACGAGTGATATGAAAAACAAAACCATACCCAGTAATGTTACTCAGATATTGACGCAATATTTGTCAATATCTGAGTTTCCTTATTAACATGAGGGTATATCACTACTTTGGAGTAAGTCTACTGAGCGAAGCTTACATCTTATGGTAATCAGAGGAGATAAGAGGATTAAAGATTGTCAGAATCCTCAGGGAAACACAAACCAAAAGAAAGTTCTAGATATTGGGAATGGAGAAGTTGAGGAAGTCACTGATTTTCAAGAACACGGAAATTCATCGAGTCTGTCAGTCCAGGCAACTGAAATATTAGTTGAATGACTCAGCTAGATCATCTCGTCCAGTCAGTCAATCTGAAAGTCTGCAATGCTCGTTCATTGATTTGCTTATTTTACGATGAACTTATTCAGGTGTAGATGTTTGAGGTGACCCCCTAAATGTGACTAGTTTAACAACACTCCCCAAAGGCTGAAAATATAAACAATAAGCGAGTAATTAGACTTTTATTACAAAATTTCAACTAAATGCGAACAACGACATTGAAATGAAACCCTGACTTGTTCTCAAGATAAACAGTCTCGAACCAAACAAAAACTTCTTTCAGTTTTCTTCTGAAGATTGAAAAAGAAACCCACAAATTCAATTTGTAACTTGTTTACTTCTAAGTATTTACATTTAATTTTACTCCACACTCGAGTACTTTCAGGCCCTTCTGTGGCCCATTCTCAAGAGATGTTTGGGATGTTAGCCTGGGTCAAGGACCAGCAGTCTTCTGGAACTTCTTCTCGTTGTGCTGTCATTTATGCAATGGCTGTTCTGGTTTTCTTGAGAGTTGCCAATCCCCTCTTGTCGCTCTGATATCCTGAGCTGATGGTCAATGGGATTCACCCTTGTGGTAAGGGTGTGGTCACCGAAAGTCTGTTGGGCAGGAAACCTAATCTCCAGGTCAGCAGGGTCAATCTTAGCTTCTTTTAATATCAAAGCTCGGCTTATGGGATCTTCTGAGGTAAAACCTTTGTTTCCTTCAATTACTTTAATCTCTCTGATAAGTGCACCTTCTACTACCCTCCTGTGACTAATTTTGGTTGTTTTGTATATAAGCCTACTGTTTTTTGAAATCCATCCTATGGTCATTTTCCCAACAATGTCTAGCCATAGCACTCCCCTGAGAGTTAAGCTGTACTGCCCCTTCTATGTTCTTGGACTCTAGTCCTTATTCCCCTACCTGATTCCCCCACATATCTGTCTCCACAATTATTGCAATTGATATGTATACCCCTGCTACATCATCTGTATTACTGTCTTCTCCTTCCAATTTATTTTTACATACTTTGTTTTTTAAGGTATTATCAAAGGTATAGCTATACAAATTTATATTGACTTTCTTTCATTTTTGAAGTGATTTGTTTCATTTTAGGCATAAAAGGGAGGGCAACTATTTTCTTGTTTTCTTTATTCCATGTACTCTCTACATTCGCTCTGTAAAATATTTTTCTAGCTTTGTTGAATGCCCTTTTTCTGAACCATTCCGGGTTTGCTAATGCATCGAAGCTTTTATCGATGTAATTTATTTCTTGCTCTATCTTGCAAGGGTCACACGTTCTCATTGCCCTAAGAAATAAACCTGTTAGAACCCCTATATATCATGACTATAAAAGAAAGAGAGAAATGAATATATGAGTTTGTATGTGTGGGCTTTCTATATGTGCTGAATTCATATCCTGGTTCTTTTCTTTCTATGAGTATGTCTAAAAAGGGCGTTTTATTATTGTTACTTTTCTCTAAGTGAACTGGATATGTTATCAAACTTATTGAGCTCATCTAGAAAAGTTTCTATTTTATTTCCATCCCCTTGCAGAATAGCAAAAATATCATCCACGTATCTCCACCATCCTTGCAGTTTTAAGTTAGGGACATTCACATTAGGAACTAGATTAGTTTCGAAATATTCCATATAGATGTTAGCGAGTATAGGTGATAATGAGGACCCATAGCTTCTCCATATTTCTGTTTGTAAACATGTCCCTCAAACGTGAAATAAGTATCACTGACACACAATTTGATCAACTCAAGGAAGACGCCTATTTCGATGTTTGGATTGAAAAATACCCTCATTATGTTTAGTCTGTAGGAATTCTAATACTTTATCTAAGGGGACATTGGTGAATAATTCTACTACATCAAAACTAACCATGTGCCTTTTATAATTCTTTTTCTTAACTTTGTCTATGAAATCTACAGAATGTTTAATATGGGATTCTGAAAATATACCTAAGTATATTCCTCCAGTTCTCCAGCTAACCACACAGCTAAGTTTTTGTTAGAGATTTCCAACTAGAAACAATAGGGCGTAGTGGGCAGCCCTCCTTGTGTATTTTGGGGCTGCCATATATATATGCAAGTTCAGGTAATTTTACTTGAGAATAATTTATTGCATAGCATGTCCTTCCCATTACCTAGTCTTCTGATTATTTTCTTCACATTCTGAATAAAGGTATTCTGAGCTTTTGGATTGTTGGAGGATTCTCTATTTTAGCATAAGTAGTTTCATCATCTAGTAGCCGTACATTTTAACCCTATATTCTGAACTATTCATGATAACAATACAACCCCCTTTGCAGCTTTCATAATTCTAATATCTTTGTAGCTTTTTAATCCCTTCCAGAGCGATACTAAATCTCCTTGGCAAGATATCTCCAAGTTTGCTTTCATTACTCCCTATCATCACTCCTCTGAGAAAAGGAGCTAAATCATTGTGATGTTCAATCTTTTATTTTCTGTCATCTTTTTTCGTAAGAATTACATATTAATTAAATAATAAACACAAGTGAAGCCTAAAAAAAAATGAGTTTATTCAAAAATAATAACCAATCGTATTTTAGATTCCATTTAAAGAACAGTATAATTCACTACAAAATTATATATTATTTCATAACCATACAGAAACGGGGGCGTGGCAGGTGTAAAACGTCACGGGGCCCCACGTCATGGTCGACACACGTCTTTCTGCGCCTAGTTGCCAGGTCTTAATTTCCGTTCTCAGCATGCCACAAAATTGAGATGACATTTCTCGATATAAAGTAAGACAATAATGCGGAGTAGATGCTTGAATCCATTTTTCTTAATTAGGTCGGTGTCTCAAACTCTGGTGGTTTCGGTTTCACATTCATCAGAAGCCTAGTTCATTAGTTATATTAAAAAAGGAGGGTGTCATGGGCCTTGAAATAGATAGTAACTTTGAAATGACGATTTATTATCCACGTTGTAAATCTTGTAGCTCTCAATAGTTCAAACTAAAAATGCATTTTTTTTTTTCACATAACAGACATTCATCATTTATCTATGCAGCATGACTATTTCGATGATATATCTGGATAAGTATTGTAAAGAAATTTGTACAACGTGCTCATTCTGCGGTTAGATCTTACGAAGAATGCGTCCTTTTAACGAAAAACATGGTCAATTTTGTTTATATTTTTTTATTCATTTTTTAGAACACCTTCATCGAGGACACTAATTATTTACGCAGTCTTAGAGGAGACCTGTTTTCAAATCTCCTAAAATAGTTGTCAGTGGCTGATGAAGCAGAATTACTGAACAAATAAAAACTCACACAACACCTTTGTAGAATTATAAACAATGAAATGCTATGCCGTCCTCTTATAGAAACAAAATAAGTAGATAAAAGGCTGGAAGCGTATAAAATGTGACTACATTTCAGATTTTCATTAATGTAAGAAGAAACCTTTGATATGAATCCGAGATTCTTCCAAATAACGTCCGACATTAGAGGTAATTGGTTACATTTTTCTGTTACCCACTGGATGTGAAATTTAACAAAAAATTTAGATTCTAATTATAAGCGTTTTTATTCCAGCCATTTCCAAATGGTTTTTAAATCGACAATTTCTTTATTTTTAGTGCCCTTTATCCATTTTATCAGTTTTGTATAAGTGAGCTATTCATTTTACCTGAAATCTTTTTTCGCAGTTATGCAAGAAGGATACATTCTGTCATGCTTACATTAGAATGTGAGCGTCAGTCTTCCCATTGTTTCATAGTAAGATAAAAAACAAAAAAAGAATAGAATATGGTCATGAAAGTTCCCTCAATGCTGACAATTTTGTCGTGTCAGCCTCTATTGGTCCCGAAGGCCTTACCCAGAGGTACTATCTGGCGTAAACGCCAAGGCAAGACCTAGGACGAAAAGATCCCTTGGCAATCCAACTCGGGATGTCCCCACGGCCAATCTGGTCCCTTGTAGGTTGCAGAGAGACGGAATAACTTGAACCACTAATAGCTTAGCTCCATATTTTACTTTATAATATCTGATTTATGAGAAAGAAATATACAATTATTGAAAGAAAATTCACTGACTTTAGTCAAAGCCAGCCTAGGGACAACATCACCTTGATGAAGATAAGAGATATTGAACGATAACACGGGGATAGTGCTCGTAACATAGAATATAAAGAATATGTAAAGAAATAATATATATATATAGATATATATATTTATATATATAATATATATATAATATATATATATAAATATATATATATATATATATATATATATAATATATATATTATATATATATATATTATATAAATAAATATATATATGTATATATAAATATATGTATATGTATATATATATATATATATATATATATATATATATATATATATATATATATATATATATATCTATATATATATATATATATATGGTATATATATATATATATATATATATATATATATATATATAATATATATATATATCATATATATAGCATATATACTATATATAATATTATATATTATATATATATATATATATATATATATATATATATATATATATATATATATATATATATATATATATATATATATATAACAAGAAAATAATAAAGTTTCTAAGAACTATACTTCTCTTCTGTAATTAATAAACCACTGTCCGTGTTTATAAAATAAAAAACATCGGAACCAGGTCTTTCTATTTACATATCAAAGCATTATTTTCCTTAATATATCAGTTGATTTACACTTTTTTTTTTTCGCGTACTATCCGATTCGGCTCGATGTAGGCTTGCGGTCATTTATTCTCCGTAAATCGATCTATAGTACAAAAACGACAACAATATGTTTTGGTCTTTACAAAACAATTAGATGCTCATAAAAATACTGTAGATAAATTACCTATAAAAATCGATGAGTACTTATGAAATTACAAGAACGATTAATGCACATTATGTCAAAGTAAGATTGAAAATAGGTATAACCGTGAAACGAAATGGGAGAGAATCATGCCCTTGTTTTTATCTTTTTTATCCTCAAAAGACAAAAAATAATCTCAGACACATTTATGTACAAAGACACTCATCACAGCTAATCACATGTTGAAAAAATCTGCACGTAAATGGTAAGAGAAATAATGTATTGCAGCAGAGGCGGAATGAATCAAATAAGACTTGAGGCAGCCTGGGGGTTGGTCAAATTGAATTCGTTCGAGAAGGCGGTGCAACATTTCTCAGCGTCATGAGGCATCTAGTGGAGCGAATCGAACCTTTAGCAATATACATTGATTTATTTCGCTACCTATTTTCTTTTTAAAGTCAAAATTGGAAAACCAAAGCTTTGATGAAAGCGGTCAGAAAGCTAAATGGTAAAAGGAATTAACGGGGCAAATGATTAATAAAGCACCTAGCGCCAATGGTAACACTAATCGGCATATATCTAAATACAATAAAGTAAGTGAATAGAAAGGCAATTCGTAATATGCACGCAACACACTTCATAATTTAGTTTATGGATTTTTAGAAAGAAAATAGAAAGCAAAAGAGTTCAATGTATATTGCTAAAGTTTCGATTCTCTAGGCTAGATGCCTCATGACGCTTAGAAATGTTGTACCCTTCTCGAGCGAATTTAATTTTGCGCTCAAGTCTATTTGATTCATTCCGCCTCTGCCTCTTTTACCTTTTACGTGCAGATTCTTTCACCATGTGATTAGCTGTGATGAGTGTCTATATAAACGTATCTGAGATTATTCTTCTCTTCTGCGAATAAAACAAATGAAGAGAAGGGCGTTGTAATATAGCTGAAGCGAAGCATTAATACGCTGAAAGGCCCAGCATTTCTGAGAGTTGTCGGTGTTCTTGATTTTGGCCATCTGATTGTAGGCGGGGCATCGAGAACAGGGAACATAATAGGATGAAACTCCGTCAACTCCCTCCTAAGGCAAATCTACTCAAGATTCTGTAAATTCATTTACCAAGTTTTATTAAATTCAGTTACCCCATTCTTGAGGTATTGTGCTTACACATACGCCTGAAAACAGACAATCCTTCCCACTGCAATTATGGAGGAGGTTGTTTGGATTTTTCAAATTCATACCGGGTATCTATAACACAGAAGAAAATAACAATATAAAAATCTGTGTTCGTGAGCGAAACTGTTTGACTCATTTCAAAAGAAAACTGATGAAGTTGCGGAAACTTTATCAAATGTTAAGGCCACGAGACATTGCCCAGTCGGTTCTGGAGATCGAGGCAAAGAAAATGAAATATGTTTTTGACTTGGAATCTTATTTCTTTCGCAGATGGTATTTAAATAAAGTAACTATAAATAAAATCCTAATATTTCCCCATCTCTTGATAAATCCTGCTCCTGACAAAGTAAATTACAGGGATGGTAAAGTTCCCAGTATTTATCAGTATTCTAAGTATGTCAGTAGTCTAAGATTGCTTGCCATTATTTATCTTTATTTCCATTCTCTGCCAATCCCTCTTGTGTATTTCTCCTTGTTTCTTTACTTTGGTCTTTCAACCTTAATCCCATTGCACGGGTCTCTGTTCTATTAGTTATTTCTGCCGATCTCATTATTTTTCTTGACATCATTCTACTTATCTCTTTGATATTAAATCTATCTAAAAGGTAACAAATTTGGCATTCCGAGGGACATAATGAAGCATGGTAACGTGGAACGCAACCATCATACTTTATATACAATTCCCCGAACTTTGAACTAAAGTGACAGCCTTCAGGTCATTGCGGAGTCCTCGATAAAAGGGAGAGAATGCGTTTTTTGAATATCATATGCGGGAACCTTTTCAATATGGACAATGTTCCCCTTTAAAGCTGCTGACCTCCATCCAACATTCAGACCCGGCGACGATTCAGAGAGATAGACAGGATCAATTTCACATTCAGAGGGCTTCGACTGGAAAATTATTTAACCACAAAATCCTATTTCATTTGGAATAGGCCCCATTTTTTCATGATCGTAAATGTAATATTTACAAATTTATAAAGGTTAAGTCTCTGATATGATTATTTTGCTTCCTTTCCATACTGATAGATAAAATTTAGCGACCTCAATTGCGGTTCCTTTGTATACGCCTGATCTTCACACTTCAAATTAAACAACAGAACTGACTCTATACTACGACTAATACAAAGTTTACTTGACAAAATATAAGTTTAACAAGAGGCGCTAAGGCGGAATTCGTGAAACCCAATTTAATAATAAGCTCGCACATGGCTTTTCTCTGGTTCCGTAGGCAGAGGATGAGGATTCCATGACAACTTGGGTCGGACAGAAGTCATTCCATGAGGCAGTAGTCGGTCCCTCTTGTCTTGCCGCACAACATTCGGGGGATGTGATCACCCCATCAGATGTCACCATGAGTGGTTGATACAAATTATATCCAGTAACATATCAAATATTATCAGTGTAGTTATATACAAAACAGGGCATTTAAATAAAACTTTATCCAAAAAATACATGATATGATCTGGTTTATTATTGCTGTCATTTCCGTAATGCAGTGAATTTCGAAAATAATCCCAGAAGGCTTTCTCCACAAGGAACTGAATGAAAAGAAAATCAGTCTCATGGGAACAGGTTTGTCATTGGCTTCGCTTCAGAAGAGCGGTGAAAGGGGAAACTAGATAATAGAAATGCGCCGAAGTCTTTCGTCGCAATGGAGTTTTCTGTACAGCATATGATACCCTCAGCTGTGGTCCATGAAGCTTTCATATATATATATATATATATATATATATATATATATATATATATATATATATATATATATATATATATATATATATGTGTGTGTGTGTGTGTGTGTGTGTGTGTGTGTGTGTGTGTGTGTGTGTGTGTGTGTGTGTAAGGTCGGTTGGGGTGAAGAAAAATTTAGAATTATGAAATATCAGAGCCTGAGGGGCATGTACCGACCTCTACACAATTATATAAAGGAAAAATGTGAATGATCTTACCTGGAGCACATTCATCAATAGAAAATGGAAGGTCGCCTTTCAAAACTAGACAGATTATATTAAGGTAATTTATTTACAAATATTTACAGTACAAATCAAAATGACATGGCAAGTAGAACCCATATGAACATATGCAAAGTGCTGGAAAATATACAATTGCAAATTTTACACCCATCAAGATATTGACCGGGCTACCACCTTAAAATATGATGTTGCTAGCTTCCAGATAAGGAGACTGGTTTGATAATATTAATGGATGCTAATGTGGCTGTATCTTGGTATGGTAATCTTCTACGGTAAGCACTTGGCAGGGAACAGTTACCCAAACCCCAGGACAGTATGCGCCTGGAAGAGAATTCCAGGATTAACTTAATGGCAATAAGAATCTCTCTAGTACACAGTGTAAAATGCACTACGGAGGGAACTTATCATTAAATCAAATAACACTGAGTCATTATGGTGGGAGAATTCTAATTCTTAATTGTAGGTAGCTTCGTGGAGCGTGGAACACATCACAAGGGAAAATGTGCATACTAGGTGGAACACAAAGGAGTTCGTTAAGGAGAATGGGAAATTTGAATATTTGAAAAACAGTGGGAGGTTGTGGTGGATAGGAGAGCCACTGGCATTAATTGCGAATTCAGAATATACCTTATTGTGTGTGTGTGCATTAGTTAGAACTTATTTAGACTTCTGTCTGAGTTTGTCACAGGAATTCTGTTGCTAGCCAGCGTCCATGGCGATAGGGAACAAAGGCACTCATAGTACTTTGGGAGACACATCTTTCTCTCATGATGATAGGCAGCAGAGTTAGGTTGTCTCAGGCCGCCCTGCCACGGCCAGGGTTCAGATGGCAGTATTTGGTCACAGGTCAGTCCTGGAAGAAGCAACCAACAGCCAGAACAAGCTTATTGTGGGAGAAGGCTTAAAGCTACAGTTACCTAAGGGTCCAACTAGCAGCCAATTTACCCCCATGACCTGCTGTCATTCCCTATGGATTTCCCTGAACCCCCCTAAATCGGGGGAACAACGCATAGCTTAGGCATTGGTTTGAAAAAGTTTAATGGTTGCTGGGAGATGCGGGTGAAAGCATGCAAAAGCTCCCCACTTTAAGAAGGCATTCACTCCCTTTTGAGCATGAAGGCCTAGGTTAAGTAAGTAACTCGCATTGACTAGACAGTTCCCTTCCCTGAATGAGGTTATGTGGTGTTGCTATGCAGCTAACTAAGATGGTCTACCTAACTCATAGGAAGAGATGCTAAGTTTACTAACTTACTCACTATGGTAGTCTAGTCCTAAAATGAAGTATCAACTAGTTTCTACTAGTTGTCTGTGACGACAGGCTAACTCTATCCCTGGGTAAGGTTATATGAAAGTTCTTGCTTGCTACTACTCTAATCCCTGGTACTAAATTAAATGGTGCTAACCTATTATATGCAATTGATTAAAGATTACATGATCACTTCACTACTTCATATGTAATATTTGAGCTTGAGTAACCTGAAGGGTTAAAAGGCTTGAGGTGTGAGTTAATGATGCATGAGATAGGTGATCAGGAGACTACCAGGTTACATATTGGATAAGGTGATTATGATATTAGATAGAGGGTTAGTAATACAAGTTCCTAGGGGTTAGGAGGTTAGTCTGCTGGGTAGAGATCAGGCTGGCTTCCTTCTCTAGGTAGGTGCTAGAATCACCCTGCAGGTGCTAAGGAGATTGTGTGGCTCTTAGGTTAGTTAGTGGATTTCTTTTGTCCCTTTTTCTTCTTCTTCTGGTTATTCCAGGATCTAGTTACCCCAGTCCTAGGAGGTGATGAAAGCACCGACTCTGGGGAAAGGCCAGAAATGCCGTTAGGAGAAGAAACAGTGGTAGCCTTAGGGGCTACAGGCAAACAACTTACTTCAACTACTGTGAGAACCATCATAAGGGTAGAGCCTAATGCAGGGGAGGCCCTTACTTACGCTGCTGTGACAACCATGGTAAGGGTAGGACCCAAGTCTGACTCCTGGTTGACCAGTGAAGGCGTAACTGAGAGGTGTGCCGGAAGTCCATCCTCGGCCAACAAAGATGATAATGGAGAAGAATCATTGGGGGCTAGGCACGGAGATTAGAGATAATGTTCGCTCAACACCCAGGCTGGATGGAGCATGGCATTGCCCAGTGCTCTCAAGTGGCACTGGCCATGGTCTTGAGTTAAGCATTCCTGAGGCAGGTCCTAGGGGTGCAAAACCCCTCTGTGTTCCATAGATGATTGGAGACAGAGTCCTGTCTCATGTGGAAGGCTGAGTATTTGGAAATTCTGGTATTGGAGATGTCCACTGCATTTGGTTTGTTAGGGCACCCAGACTAATTGTTTGTGTCCCCTGTTATGTTGCAGGTTTTGAATAGTCAGTTTCCCTTTGTGGTGAAGGAGGAAACTTTTAATGGCAAAACTCACTTGAGGCTGGAGAAATGGGCCTTGGATTCCATGCTGAGTGCCCATTTCATCGACCGGAAGGTAGCGCTGACAGGGGTACGCCTGACACAGTGGTTGTGTCCAGGTCTGATGGTGTTAAGGTTGTGGATGCCTCCATGGTGAAGGTAGCTGGGCACTGGAGAGGTATGGGTGAGGTTGTGCACCAAGGAGTGGTGACCTGTGGTACGATTGTGGGGACGGACTTGGACTGGCCTCGGATCCAGGTTATCATCCACCTGGAGACTTCATCAACAGTGGCACAGGCTGGCACTTGGTCCCAGTCAATCAAACAAAGATCAGAACCAGAGTCTACCATAACCAGTAGGGTCACTGGTAGGCAAGAGCCATCCAGGGGTGCCACTGTGACGGACTTAGTCCACACCCTCTCAGGATGAGACCAATCTGGCATCACCACCGAAGAGGTAGTGGCACTGATCAGGTGGATGTGCCTGGTCCAAGGCCTATGTTTCTTGAGAAAATTTGATACATTTGCGTGATGCAATGTGATTAAAAATTGATGCCATGTGTCATGATTGCCATGGGCAGTGTGTTATTTTATGTCTTTTTCTTGTTTTCAACATTCTTGTTATGAGTGTAAAGCAGAACCTACAGACTGAAATTTTTATTTTTAATTTTTTTCTTATTAGAGTTATATCACCATAACCACTAGAGTTTTCCCGACCCTATCTGCGAGATAAATAGAGAACTGAGGCTACGTAAATATTCCATGTTTCAAATGAATATTAAAGTGTAAATCGTTCTTGATCTTGTAATTTTGACCTAATAAGGAGATAGAAATTGCAACCAATTTTAAGATTTTCCTAAAGTTTAAACAAGTCTGTGTATTTTGTGCACTGATATTTTGCCCACAAAAATTATCTTTCCAATAATATAGTCTAAAATCAAAAGTACACCCATCAAGATTTTCATGGGAGAAGTATACAGTCAGCTGACTATAACACAATAATCAAGATTATGATCTTCGGCTGCACTGCAAAGAGATAAGGATTCTAACGTCATAGGAACACCACTAAGGTTCAGAAAATTTTATCCCGAGATCCTTATCGTTGACTGAAGTTAGTTTTGTAACCATTTTAGTTCTTGTGTGTGTGTGTGTGTGTGTGTGTGTGTGTTATAGCTCCTATTTCTTATTGTTCCCTAATTTCTGCCTTAGCATTTGTTGTCTTGTTTTTCCTTTTCGTTTTATCCGACCATTTTGCATCCTCATCATTCCCTTCTGCCTATGCTTATTTTTTGTTTTTTTCCATTATATTATGTCTACCTCGTTGCAATAATTTTACTCAAGATTATCTTGGAAAATTCAAATATCTCCTTCCTTCTCCTCCTACTTCATCTCCATCCTTCGGTTTCTGGCTCTTCCTCTTCTTTTTCATATTTTAAATGCATGCCCTTACGAAGATTTCATGCATCAAATGATTTAATTTATGTTCAGCCATTCGAAGGATCCATCTTCTCTAAAATGTTTAGACAAGCGGGCGCGCCCACCTGCTTTGTGCTCAGAAGATTGCAAATGATGCACGGGATTTTGGAGAAACCGGATATAGGAGACACCTTCTGGGATATTGAAAAGAAAACAAAAGAAAAAAAGAATATGGTGAAGGCAAATATAAAAAAGGAATTTTAACACGGATTTTTCTCCTCGGGCATGATAACGGCCTGTGTTGGTCGCTCTAAACTGTCAATGAAAAATGCCTTCGTAAGAAAATCGTTTTTCCATAGAATTGGTTTCATAAAGTTTTTATTCATATTTCTTCCCTTGTAATATAGTTTATATGATTTTTTCGTTGTTTTCGTTCTGCCTTCATATTATCCAATATCCAGTAATGTGAATAAATGCTGCTGCTCCTTTAAGAAGTGTGCGGTATTTGAATAGAATCCACAGGTTCGCAACAGACCTCTCACCTCCTTCAACAAGCTTATCTCTGGTGCCTTTGAATGCACTGTTTCCTCAGTCTCAGCCATCAACCTCCTCAGGGTTACTCATCTTTTCCAAAGTCTCCGCCTCCATTTGGGGAGATGAACCAGAGTTAGTGTTTCCGTTTGGAAAGTTCTGGTTGCTTCCAACTCTCATTCAAGATCATCAGGGCAGTGTTTTTTTTGTTCTGATACTTTCGGCAGCGTTATATTTCTTTTTTCCTTGATTAAAGTACATTTATTTTTTTTTTGCTATAGCTCTGTTTGTATTTCAATCTCAAAACTCCATGATTTTTTTCCTTCAAGCATTGGAGCTATTTGCTGGGTAAGATAAAGTAGGACATTATTAGTCGACGTTGAAGGCAGCACAAACTGTAATGCAGCTGCATGCAAAAAATTATCGTTCTTTTCATTATTTTTGAAAATTATAGGATGAGTAACGCCATTGGCATATTTTTCAATTCACACAAACTGTGGCCTCAAGCTGCCTGATTTTCCTTTGAATCCCTTACATTAAAACTTCCCTTTCACTTATAAGATGAATTATATTTTCAATAATGACGTAAATGAGGAAAGGTGACAAGAAGAATAACCAATCAAATCTAACAGAACAAATGTAGATGGGAGGAGGAAGAGAGAAAAAGAGCTTACTGATTATTAGATAATACCTATAGTTCAGTTACAGGTCTGAAAGGGCACCTAATGTCTTGTCAAAGATTAAAATTCGATGCAAACCCATAAAAAAGACTTGATTTTCCCACTATTATATAGACCCCACGGGAACATATTCGGAGATCGAGTAGAAAAGTAGATTTTTTCTTACTGAACTCTGTAATGGCATCAGCTTAGGGTTTACTATGTGATCATTTAATTGTGAGAAAGTCACTGAAGCCAAATCACCCTAAGGGAGAAAAACAATTCAGCCTCAAAGGATATTGTTGAATATTGATACGTCATCAGTAAACATGAACTGAATTCTATTAATATTCACCTAAAAATCACCACTTACGCATAATTTCTCTTACCGAAGAACGAAACCTTCATATGTAAAGAGGTAAATATTGATATTTATCTGAAGTAATAATGATCATGATAATAATAATTACAATGCTTATAGGATATTGTTTAAATCGTAATCGTATATGTGTTGAGTAGCAAAGAAGCGAAAGAGTGTCAGATGACAGCCCAGTGTGGTGTTTATGAAAAAAGATGCTCCCATATCAGGTATGCATCTGAAGATGGCATCATTTAGAAGGTTGTCGATTTGCCGCTTTCCGGCATTATAATTATTTTGTTCAATGATAGTGGAATTGTTTGTAGTTTGCTCTAATATCCTACTGAAGAATTATCTGTTTGTAGAAATATGTCCCATGTGTGTTGCGTATTTAGCATCATTTTCGACGATGGAGGTACGTGTTTCACACTCAGTTGGGGTTGGTTGACCTTCATTACTGACCACGTTACTCCTGATCCTGATATAAGACTGAAGTCTCTAAAGCCTGTAGCTTGGATAAAGATATTCGTAATCAATAACGCTGTCTTAATTGATATTCCAAGCTACTGTGCATAAAAGTTTGTTCTAAACTGTACAAAGTTACATTGCAAATAAGATTTTGGTGATGTCATTCATAGCAGTCTCTCAAAACAATGATCTAAGATGAGACTACGGAAGATTTTCATATTGAATCATACATTTCCACTAAAAAACTTTTATTATATTCGTGAGTTTCTGTTTCATAAACCATTAAAGGCCCCGTTAAACATCTAAAAGGATAGGAAATTAAATTTTAAAACTAAAATTGTATAAAGATTTAGTGAGTGGTTTCCAGCAACCTCAAAATAATGTTTTCTGAATAAATAAAACTTTATTTTGTTAAGCAAAGAAAAGTCTTTTGTAGATCATTTCATTAAAAAAACTTATGTTATTTTTTACCATTTAAAATGTATGCCCGATTCGCTTAAGACAGAGTTCAAGAACTCATAACTATGTATACAATAATATTTGGTAATTCAATCAAATAATGAACCATATTTTCAAGCACAAATGCATATCCATCCCAGTGGCTTCATTGTAAGGAAAAAAAAAAAAACATTTCACCGACATCTGGCTATTCATAGTCTTTGAAACACGAAGAGGACGACTCTAGTAGGGACAATTAAAGTTAAGATTAATGGCAGATGTGGAAAAAAATCTCATGGCAAGGAATGCAAGGCCGCAAGACTTTATCGGAACCGGAACTTGATTCACCCCAGTCAGAAGGAACAGCCATTTTTTTAAAGTTGAGCACAGTATTTAGGAAATGTAAATAAACGTTGTATAAAATTTTCAGCAATTATAACAAAGGAATGCAAAAGATAACGAAATAACTTTATAGCAAATGGCGCTGGAAAGTGAAAATTCCCACAACCTGTAATAGTTATTTATGCCAATTGTACGTTGGTCCTTGTACTCAAAATACAGCAGCTGTATTACTTTTTATGGCGGACACTATCCTCACTTCCGATGTTTTACCTCGAAGTCAATATCCCTGACAATTTATTCACAGTAATTCATGTGATCTGGCTTAAGTGCTAGCTGAACATGTAATTCATTGTAATAATGTGTCAATAAGTACCTCTGCAAATAGCTGTAAAGTATAAGAGTTGCACTTACGAATCTGAGGGACTGTTTTCATATAAACATAATACTACTTTAACATGTTTTTCAAGAGCAATTGATAGTTTTCGTTTTTAACAATTTTATCTCTGCTAGAAATATCGTAGCATCTACATAGTCAACATTGAGAGTAACTCTAAGAAAACAAACTGTCACATTTTACGTTAATAAGCAAATGTTGTCACGACTACTCAACATTGGAGCACATGCTAAGAGATAAGATCAAGCAAAGTTAGATATTTATCTTACAGTTTGTTTCTTTAATTACTAGTAACTTTTATCTTTATTCACTCAACGCAATTAGCTGATTCAGTTTGCAAGGTTTTTCTCATCTAAGTAGTCATTACCCTTATTTATACTTTTATCTGCTTAATCAATCTTGCCACCCATAGTTTCATTAATCAGTAAGTCCTTCAGAAAGAATTATCCTGAAATCGGAATAATATATAACCTTGTTCTAAAAGAAAAGAGACTTTATTGACTTTTCTTTATACGTATTATAAAGCTTCATACTTTTTCATGCATGATTAAATAATTTGATCTGCTTTCGCTGTATTCAATAAACAACGCAGCAACGTTGATCTTCTAGCGGAAAATTATAGAAGAATCGGCCGTTTATAATATCTTACTAATCTGGTCCCGCAGAGATTCGTTGGAATTCGAATGGTAGCCAAATATGAGAAGGAAGTTGCCTCAGGGACAAAATACAGCCAGAAACTCACCTAGGCTTTCTCTGAGAAAATTATCTCAGTTGTGAAAGGAAAACAAAAAAGAAAGATAGGAATAAAATGCGAGTGAAGATAATACTACGATTAAATGGAGCAATGCAGGAAAAAAGACGAGACGAAAGAGACCGAAGAAAGAAACACAAAAGAAAGCATTGCAGCCAAAGACAGTTTGTGCACAGTCTCTCAGAATGACGCCCTTCATGCTCTCTTCACAAACGGCTCACTGCATCCTCAGAGGGTGGAAGAGACGAAAGGTGACCGATCTCAGATGAAAGACGTAAAGCAATGTAGCTGTGCAGAGGGGAATCTACAAGGACTCGATGACATTGCACTCACACCAAGCTAATCAAATTCTTTGAACATGATGGGGCATTTTCGTCAAAGATATATGATTCACCTTCACTTCATTTTTTTTTAGTATAAGTGAAATGGGTCATAGTCTGCTTCTGCCTTCAAAAATTTCTTTTTATCATTTGGGTGATAATAATAATCTGGCCTGTTTCCTTATCAATAGCAACCCACCCACTTCTCCCCTTCCGCATTCACCATTTGCGACTTTTGTGGCAAATAAACTCTATGGTTTATCATACCTTAATGCATGTACAGAAGACTATACAACTACGTTATTGAAAATGCTTTTCAGTCACCACAGTAATACCTGGATAAAAGGGACAGACATCATAGTAATACCTTGACAGGTACATGAGAATACACCAAATTACCCGCCAGTTAGGAGCATTTTGTCTGATATAGCACCGAAAGGGGATACAAAATCTATTTCTAACAGCTCTTGCGGGAAAATAGAACCTCATAGAGAGCCTAATATCGCTTGTAGCAGCCCAGTGGCTGAATTTAATGGTGACAGGGCCTTTGTGGATCAAGTACGGCCGCTCAGTTGTTTTAATTGCCATAAGATAGGGCATATTAAGAAGTTCTGCAGAGTTAAATATTATAATAGTTGTAAATGTTCTGAACATTACTGACGTTCTTGTCCGTTTCTGAATTGAAATAGTGTTCGTCCCGCATTTCATTTGATAACTCGAGTGAGATAGCTCATGAACGGATTATTCGAGCGAAAGTCAGTTAATCAGGGACTTTAAATGTTCGTGCCATGTAGCCTTGTTGAAGGATGAAATTGAACTGAAACCAGTGGTGAGAAGGACGGCGTCCAATTCAGATGTGTGTATATTTATTGATACCGGTGCGTCAGTCAGCCTCTTTTTATCGGTTGTTGTTTTTTCAGTACCTGTTGAAGCCTACCAGGGAAAGAGTTTGTGATGTTAAAGCGCACAATCCGAATATTTTGGGATCTGTAGATATTTGTTTTTCCATTTGGGATAGAGAATTCGTTGACCCAGTTTTGGTGATTAAAGGGGCTGCTTTGGGAATAAGACTTTATTGGGTCACCCTACCTATCGTGTAATGTTCTGTGCATACTGAGGTTGGAAGTATAACAGTCAGGGACCCTGGGACATTTGTTGCTCATGTAAATGTATAAGAAACAGGGGATGTTAATAATAATAGGGGTAATACTGTTGTTGATAATATGGGTAATGTTTATGTTAAAGTTCATTCTCGGGTAAATGATCTGTCCAGAGATGGTGATGTGCCTGATAGCCAGATGAATGCTATATATAAAGCGGTTTTTGGCTAATAATGTTGTTTTAGAGCTGGGTATGGCTACTCTAGTAAAGGTCCAGTTAAAAGGTGCCTCAAAGCTCAATAAAGTGTGTATTGTGGAAAATAGTGAAAAGGTTAAGGGAATTGTCAGCGTAGTTTCCATTAATGATAGGTCTACAGGAGGTACGTATGTAGAATTTATTGAACTGTAATGACACAGTTAGGAAATATCAGAAATAAATATATGGATCATATCATATATTATATATTAAGATATATATATATATATATATATATATATATATATATATATATATATATATAACCAGATTTTATGGAATGGATTGAAGGTGACAAATACATAGCAGGTGTAGGAGAGCTAAATGAATTTTCTGATGCAGAAATGCAGGCTAGGAAAAAGGTTTTTAGGGATCACTTAGCTAATGCAGATTATAAAGTTAAGTATATCTTAGTTTTACCAGACCACTGAGCTGATTAACAGCTCTTCTAGGGCTGGCCCGAAGGATTAGATATTTTTGCGTAACTAGGAACCAAATAGTTACCTAGCAACGGGACCTACAGCTTATTGTGGGATCCGAACCACATTGTATCGAGAAATTAAATTCTATCCCCAGAAATAAATTCCTCTGGTTCTGAGTTGGCCGAGCCGAGAATCAAACTTCGGACCACCGGGTTGGTAGCCGAGCGCAAAATGCACTCGGCCAACGTGGAACTGAATGCAGATTATAAAGAATATGCCGAACAATGTCTTGGTAGATTTTGCAGGCATTGATTCATTGAAAGGGGATACTGTAGGATTAACCTATGTGTTGGAACACAAGTTCCAATTAGAAGTGGGCACTAACCCGATTTATATTCCAGTTTATAGGATACCATATAAGATTAGGGAAAAGGTAAAACAGGAAGATATTATGCAAGGAAGATCTTATGCAAGGTTTTATACAAGTTCCTCTTAATGAGGAAACAAGAAAATACACTGTATGGATTGTTAGGAAGTCCGTGTTTGTATACATAGATGATGTACTGATCGCTACAGACTCTATAGAAGAACACTTGAAAGGGCTTAGAGAAGTTTTTAGAAGACCTAGATTAGCCGACCTAAAAGTTAGGTTAGCTAAATGTGATTTCTTGAAGAAACCAATAGTTTATTTGGGAAATGTCCTTTCTAAAGAAGGTGTTAGGGTTAATGATGATAAAGTTAAGGCTATTGTTGATTTTCCGTCCCCAAGTCTAAGAAGCAAGTCCCTTCCTTCATTGGGATGGCTGACTTCTTTAGACGTTTTGTAAGGGTTTTTCTATTCTGTCATCTCCTTTAACGAATGTTTTACGGGATAAGGGACAGTTTGCATGGGGCTAAGCTCAGCAGTTAGCTTTTCAGAATATTAAAGTAAATCCCCCTGTGTTTAAGTTCCCTGATTTTAGTCAGCTGTTTACCCTAATGACTGATGCTAGTCAAGACAGCATATGTTCCTGCTTTATGCACAAGTTTGATGGTAAATTTTTATAGTCGCAAACTTAAGACACGAGGTATCAATGTAAGATTGATGTCCACAATTGACAATGAAGCGTCTGCTGTGGTTTCTAGCTTAGTTCATTTCAAGGTGTTGTTATTGGGTAACAAAATCGAAGTTTTTATGGATCATAAGCCATTGTTGAATCTTTTTAATATGCCAGATCTTTCCCCTATGAGGGAGAGATAGTTTTTGATAATTCGACGATTTGATGCCAAGTTTCAGTATATTGATGGTAAGTATAATGTGATTGCTGATGACATCAGCCGGAGTTTTTATGAGGACGGTTTTGTTTTATAACTGGCGATTCCATAGAATGGGATATTAGTCTAATAGAGCAGAAAGAAGATGAAGATGAGGTTTTAGCTGATGACAAGTCTTTCCTTAGAGGGGAATTGGTTAGGATAGGTTATAAGTTACCTTTTGTCTTGTTAGAGTGAAAGTGTAATTTGTTAGTTAGGAAGGAAATATAAGCTGCGAAGCAGTGACGATAGAGGGGATACGACGCAAACTATTGTCCCAAAGAGTTTCATTCCTACCGTCGAAGAAAGGACCTTTAGAGAGCATCAAAAACCTAGGATTTATGGGCAGTACATCGATGATATATTCACCACAATAAAAGAACCTGACGATGTCAGAAAACTACCAGATGCTCTGAAAAGAAACTCAGTGCTCAACTTCACCACAGAGCACAGCCATCAGAAGACTTTGCCATTTTTTGGTGTCCTGGTAAAACAACAAGAAGGACAGTTTAAGACGACCGTTTATACGAAAGCAACGAACGCTGGCCATTGCTTGAACGCACAGCGGGAATGCCCGGACGCATACAAAAAGTCTGTCGTGAGTGCGTATGTCAACAGAGCCTTCATGCACAGCACATCATGGAGAGACATACATAACGAACTCGATCGAATTTGCCAACTGCTGACAAACAACGGCTATGCAGATCAAATGATCGAAGCAGCAATAAAAAAGAAAATGGACGAATTTTACCAACCCAACACGACGACGAAAAATGAGAACTTGATTATTTACCATCGTGTACATTATGGATCTGCATACAAGGAAGTATGCTGCACACTACGCGGGATAATAAACAGAGGCGTAACCCCAAATGCCCCTTACAACAAAATAAGCCTCAGGATATATAGTAAGCCCAACCTTGTAGCAGCCTTAATAATGAAGAACAGCACCGCTCCGGGGGGACCGAAGGAGATGTGCACGAATGTAGTTTACAAATTTACTTGTCCAGGGGAGATGTGTAAATCTCACAGTCAAAACTACATCGGGCACACTACAACGACCCTTCGGAGACGTCTGCTGGCTCATAGAAATCAAGGGGCCATCCATCAACATTACAAAGATGTTCACGACAGGAAGCCATCTCTACAAGAGCTCATAGAAGGCACCCAGGTCGTGCACAGAGAAACAACTACAGTCGGCTCTTAATTACGGAAGCGGTGAGCATCGCTATTCAGAAGCCGACCTTGAACGTCCAACAAGAATCGGACCATATACTCCCCTCCAGCAGGAGAAGGAATACACAAGCCAACAGGGACCAGACAGCGCGCCCCAACCCACCGAGAATATCGCGCCCCCTAGAAGACATGGGAGGACCCAGCGTCAACGAGAGCCAAGTAACATCCTTGCTCAGGTCGCTGAGACCCCGCCCAACAGGAATCTGCAGCCGTTAACCAACGTAGACCATTTGGACACACACACACACACACGCTCACTCACTCAAATTTAAATTATACACATTTATGTATAAACATAAATTATCGGATTTGTACCTTTATGTATGCTATAAAATATATATAAATATTTTATTCCTGTATTTAGATTTCTATATTCATTTTCATTCCTGTATGTAATTTTGTATTTTTTTTCTAAAACCAACATGTAACATATTAAATTTTAGACATACACTTAAGGAAAAACTAGCATTTAGCAATATATTTTGAATATTTATTTAACAACTGTTTAAACTTTCACTTTTATTGTCATAGTACATATGTCCTTATGTTCTTTGTATCCAAAACAACGCCCTTAAGATGTTAATCCCCAAACTAACCAGTACCCATACCTCAAGGTCATACCTCCCACACGATGAAATAAATAGGCCGAAAAGCCAGATTGTAAGTCAGTAGTCGCTTGATAATGCCATAAGGCGAAACAGCTGTCGCGACAAAATTCAATAAATGGAAGAAGGAAATCTGCGTATTTTTCACCAGAAATTGACGAACGAGAATCGGAAAAAAACTTCGTCGGTATGAAGATACCTGCAAGAAACTTATTGATGCCACTAAACCAATTGCTTCTAACAAAAATTGTATAAGAGAAAAACTATGCCCTAATAGTATATATATATATATATATATATATATATATAGTATATATATATATATATATCTATATATATATATAATAATATTTATTTATTTATCTAATATATTTTTAATATTAACCTTAACAATATCACTTACAAAATTGTTGTGTGAATTGATACAATTATTAACAGGATCTCATTGAAGGTAGATGGTATCTAGTGGAGTATTAAAAAGCGTTTCCAAGACTAACAGTCTTCATTGTCAAGTATCTATCGAATGGGCGTCCATTTGATGAAAGGTTGAAAATGAACACTGTTAGTCCTGGAAGGTTTTAACTTTTTTTATTAAATATTTCTGCTAGAAAACTTCTAGTTTCAATGAATTCATGTTAGTAATTACATACATACATATATATATATATATATATATATATATATATATATATATATATATATATATATATATATATATATATATATATATTTCTTTGATAGATGATATGCTACTTGCTATAAAGTGTTTTTTTCCAAATCCTGACCTCTGACGTATCCCTTAACCGAGAGAGGGGTTTATTTGTTTTAGATTTCCACACCCCAAGTTTCACAGGCCAACCAAAACCTGAAACTTGGTTACTTAGAGAATCAACGTATTTAGGAACAACAGTGAGCCGACAAAAATCGACGCTGTCTTTGAGTTATGATGTAAAGATTAGATGCGTTTTCATAACCGTCAGCAGCATGAAAAGTAAGATCAAAGTGGGATAAACATATATCAAGACGGTACATTCATTATTTAATATTCTCTCTCTCTCTCTCTCTCTCTCTCTCTCTCTCACACACACACACACACACACACACACACACACACACACACACACACACATTGGAGATCAAAGACTTCGGTTTCCTTCTATTTTATAGGCTTTTTGATTTTATATGTAGAAAATCTTCTCACATTTCGAGGCAAAAATTAAGCAATTGGATCAGACAAGAATAAAAACAGCAGTAATATTCAGACAATAAGATTACGATGTCATTCATAAAAAACGTGAAATATGCATAATACAAATTATCAGATGTTCAAAAAGTAAAATCATATCGCGAGAGACATGAATTATGAAATGTATGAAGAAATGAATGCATGAAAACCCAGCCTAGTAACTGCCAACAGTAATAGTGTCGCTTGAAGCAATTTGTGTAGGTTGAAAGGATAAAACTGATGTAATTAGTCTATCGTTGAATGGATCTGAATGGAATTGACCGTTACAGGCTTTACGGAAGAATTCAAGCGAAAACTATTTTGATTTTTATGGAGCATTTCCCTCGATAATTTCAGAGATTTACTCATCAGTTAGAACTCTATTCCTAACTCTCTATAATTAACTCGAATTGGGTATAAAATAAAATATATCGATAACGACGCTCTGCACGCTAATAAAGAGATAAAGGAGACGAATATATAAATAAAATATGTTACAATAAGTTATCAAAATATATTTTTTAATGACAGTAAGAGAATGCTTACATGCTCAACCAAAGTGGCAACTATGCTAATAGAATTTAAACTAACTTTTGACCGTATTCAAGATTCGAATTTCACGCGCTACCATCTCTTTGATTTCAGTGTATAGAAATTCTTATCGAAAAATTTGAGGAAGGCTGTATCGGTCATGAAAGTAGTGACGATGGCGCTTTGCCAAAACGAAGGCAGAGTGACACCGGCAGAACTTTGGATCTTTCATTCCTCAAGTATGGCTCAGTTTAGTTCCCTAGTTTTAGGTTCTATTTCATTTCCACATATCGTCTTTGACTTACGGATTATAATCGTTAATAGTATTATTTTTTATTTTTTTTATTTTTTATTCTTACTTAAAATATGTTTTACTGTACTGCTCTTATGAAAGTTTGAGAGAAAATACAGTAAAGATATTAACAATACCCTACAAGTATATCAACGCCTAAACATTTAATTTTGAATGTTGTTTTTTTTAAATTGAATTATTATATAAGTTAAGAACTCCTTAATTAATGAGATTGTTATTTGCATGTGCACAATACGAGTATTCTGCTTCTTAACAAAAGTAATCAGAAGTCGATAATAGTCCCACAGCAAGTGTAAGAACTCAACTACTCTTGAGGTTTTGACAGCATTAGTAGTTGTTACGGCAAAATGTTCCAACCCGTCTTTCTGGCCAAACGTCAGATGAATCCCAACCATCCTCCACACACACACACACACACACACACACACACACACACATACTCACATATACACGTGTATGTAAGTAAGCGTTCAATGGTCGCAGGTATGATTCTTTTAAGCTATGGGCAAGAAAATACTAAAAAAAAGAACCACGATATCTATCTCGCAAATACATTTTTCACGTCTGTTTTGCTGACTTTATTATTCGCAAAGAATATAAATTTGATCAAACCATAAAGAAGCTTAACGGGACTGTTTTATAATGCTTCATTGAGGAAATTGATGTTATTTACTCTGTGACCTTCTCTTAATGTCTTTTTATGAACGTTTGGGGACAATTTGAAAACAAATTGATATATTTCTTCGAAGTTCTCTTCATAAGAGTCCACCACAAGAATACTAATCACAATGAAACTTCAATTAGCTCATGTTCTTTTGTTTGTTCTTCCACTTACAACTAACAGAAACTGGAATTCAGACAAATTCCGATGTTACTTGGCTTAGTCGTCCTCAGCGATTACTAGCACAGCTTAACAAACCCTCTAGTTTTGGTAACTGTTCTGTTTGTATGTTTAAGCAAAGTTGGGTGAATGAGTGTGCATTCGGATATACGATTTTATCGTCGTAAATCTTTAGCGATCTTTTATTAATGATATGTTTTCTTGAGACGTTGGAGAGAGAAGGTGGAGATTGAGGAAGAAAGATCATTTGTGTGTGAAAATTTAGTGACCTCAAACATGATAACATGTATATAATTTTTCCATAATATGGTTTTCCAGTTACCCAAATGCTTTGAGAGCTAGGATATTTTATATTTGAGGATATTCAACTCTTCTCTTCACAAACTCATATTAAACATTTAATCGCACAAAATAGTCATATCCTCTGTTACACAATGTTTCTTTAAATCTCGTAATAATAAGGAGTTTTTATTCATAATTTTCTACTATTTTTAGTTCTTTGTAAATACCGTGATTAAGTACAGTACAAATATAAATATGTGTGTTGCGTGTGTCCCTAAAAAAAAAAAAAACAAAAACAAAAATAAAAAGGAAGAACCACTCTGCTGTGAGTAAAAATGCTTCAAGTAAGAGGGACCCTTATAATTTCCCCACTGCCTGGTCTTCAAAGCGAGGATCCTCTTCAAACTTGATTGGTCGAAAATACAACGATTGGAAAAGGGTCATGTCATAAACATCTGAGGGAAAAAGGGTCAAGAATAAGTTGAATAACACAATAAATAACCTGTGTGACGGGAAAACTTTGCGATTCGTGCATACTTGCTTTTTTTGAAAAGAGAGATAGAGAGAGAGCGGAGGGGAAGGGTTTCGTTTATTTATAGATAAATATATTTTAGTGAAAACGAATTCTTCCAAAGAGATGGAGGGTAGGAAGGACACCAGAAATGTTCTTTAAACGATTATGTGACGCAACCAGGATGAAATGAGTCTTTGTAATATTTCTCTTATGGTTCGAAATAATTAACTAGTAACATAAACAAGTAAAAATGCGCCAAAGTTTCTTCGGCGTAATCAGGATTTCTGCACAGCCAATGAAGCTTTCAGCTATGGCCCGGTGTGGCCTGTCCTATGGTGTTGCCAGACGCAGGAGCATGGCTAATTTTAACCTTAAAATAAATCAAAACTACTGAGATCTGATGGTTGCAATTTATTATGTTTGATGATTGGTGTATGGACGATCAATATATCAATTTGCCTCAGTAGTTTTTAAGATGTGAGGGCGGACGGACAAACTTTATGAAAAATAGAAACAGGACATTTATTTTTTTATTGTGATTTTATTTGACATACAGGATCGAAGTCAATATTGAGCTCTTAATAGCTTATTTGCTTTTTCCAAGCTATTATCATTACTATTGGGGAAACAAATCCACGGTTATGTAAATGTACATATATTTAAATTTAAACTTCAAGGATAACTTTCAAATTGAAAAGGGGAACCGAACAGATTCCCGAAAGCTATCCTTGAAGTTTTTAATTAAAATATATGTACATTTACATAACTGTGGATTTGTTTCTCCATCTGAAGAATCATACTACTATGAGTATCTTTTAGTTATTATTATTATTTTTTTTTTTTTCTTTGCTCATCCTCCAAATTCGATGGGTGGTATTTATAGTGTGGGGTTCCGGGTTGCATCCTGCCTCCTTAGGAGTCCATCACTTTTCTTATATGCGCCGTTTCTAGATCACTTCTGCATGAGTCCTTGAGCTACTTCAGCTGTTTTTCTATATTCCTTTTCAGGATCTTGGGATCGTGCCTAGTGCTCCTATGATTATTGGTATTTCCACTGGCTACCCTATCCTTCTTATTTCTATTTTTAGATCTTGATACTTATATTATTATTATTATTATTATTATTATTATTATTATTATTATTATTATTATTATTATTATTTTATTATTTATTTATTATTATTATTATTATTATTATTATTATTATTATTATTATTATTATTATTATTATTATTATTTTCCATTATTATGATTCATGATTATATTATTATTATTACCCATTAGTGGTGGTTGCTCAAAAAGTGTTACCCATTCGGTGTTAAGTTCGTGATCTAAGATGACGTTGTTACCCACGCTCTTCGTCACAGTGGCTAGGACCCAAATCAGTCGACTAAGTACCAGCTACAAGTCTCACAACATAGTTCGACAAAAGCTTTATAAATTCAGAGGAACGTCTCTGACTCTTTCCTCCCTGCCAGCATTTTGAGCTTTGCTGGTCGGGTGACCGTTCTTTGCAACCGAAAAAAATAGAATAAAAATAATAATAATAGTAGAAATAAATAAAAGTCATTCCCAGACTTTGAAAGTCTGACCGCAAGGGGCCACGTAGAAGGTAAAACAAAGGCTGAAAGGGAAATGTGATCGGCAGAGAAGTGCACGAAATAGGCAAAAGACAATAACCATAAGCCTACTAACTATTAGTAATGATACTTTTTCGGTCAAGCGAGATTAGAGGTGATGTGTGTGTGTGCATGTGTATTTAAGCAAGTATATGTAAAATTATGTATATGTGTTTGTAAACTGAATTGATAGCAGAATCACTAAAGATAAATGGTTTTCAAGTGACGATTTCCGCACAAAGATGTTTGTTTTTTGTTATGTTAAGCGGATGAAGCAGTCATTATACTCAAAACTGAGATAGACGATTGACACGAAGTGATAAGGAAGAACTGGGAGGTTGTTCACCTCCCCTAATCATCTGCTTCGAATTATTAAGAAAGAAAGAAAAATAACGAAATCTAGGGTAAAGAATAAAAGAGGAATACATTATACTATACAGCATAGTAAGAATTCTCGATTTTGGTTAATCAGTTTCATAAAGTTCTGTAAAATTCACCAACGTATAATGAACCACTCCTAAGACCAAAGACCCCCTCTCTCCCAAGTAACATGCATTTCAATTCCCAAAGTTAGTGACGAAAAACCTTCAAAGGAAGAAGCTAAACAGGTGCAACTGGGGAAAAATGGTACCGCCATCAGGAGGATGTTCCTTTTCAAGTATATCTTGAGCACACGCAGAGAGGGAGATTCATGAATTGTTCATCTAATTATGAGTCCATTACATTTAACACATTATATTAATGTAGTCATGAAAAATATCTAAAGTGATGTTATCAATAGTGTTGCATAGCTCATTAGTTTGCATATTTGAATACTTAAGATTTTTCTTATATAAAAAGTTATGATTATCTGTATGAAATAGGTCGGAAAGTGTTTCCCTATCAGCTCTTGAGGGCCACTAATTCTATGAGATTATTGTGGGATGAACAGATTTTAAACGGAGCACACATACGCTGCTCTAACTTGTTATATTTTTATGAAAGTGTAAAACTCCATGTATCGTTAAACCTTTTAGAAATATAATTTTGTAATTACTAAATCGTGTTCTATGCTCTGTACTAGAATCCTAGATTTGCAAGTGTATCCATGGCAGTAAATATTAGACCAAAGTTACAAAAGCATATTTAGTATAGAGAATCTTAGTAAAATTCGAAGTTTAACACCGTTATGAAAAATGATCTCCGTAGTTGAATATTATTCACTTGCAGAACAATCCTATTTTCCTGAATCTTTGCTATGACCAAGGTTATTATTCTCTATACTGAAAGATTCTGGCATCAATTGTTATGAAGCATTCCAAAATCGTTATTGCGTCCAGTGTTGCCAATGTCAGCATTGGTGGAAAAAGCATTCAACAGAGTTCCATGTATTTAACCAAAAAAAAGAAAGAAAATCCTGAGTAACTACAAAATTTTCATCATTAATAACCGCGGCTGATGTATGACGACAATAAATGTTGAAAAGGCAGCCGTTTCCTTATGCCAGTGCTTCTCAGAGCTCCTCTCTCTCTCTCTCTCTCTCTCTCTCTCTCTCTCTCTCTCTCTCTCTCTCTCTCTGCGCCTGTCTGTCTGCTAATTTGGCAATGGAGTAATTCTATCCGTATTAATCAACAGCCATTAATTACATCACTTTCGCGGAAGGCACTTGGTGCCATTAGATGCAAAACTAAATTATTTGAAATCCTTTCTTTGCCCAGAGAGAGAGAGAGAGAGAGAGAGAGAGAGAGAGAGGAGAGAGAGAGAGAGAGGTTAAGTTGGCATCATCCACTCCGCTCTAAATAATAATAAATCTACAGACACAAAACTATACCGATAAAGCAAAAGAGAGAAATATCTTTTTTTTAACTCTAGTTTCTCATTCTTTTCCACATAAACACCGCTTAAGAAAAATGTTTATAGCTGAAGGCAAACATGAGGTATTTCTAAAAGTTATAAAGGGTGGGAATGGATATCATTATTTACATGAAAATATTCAGAAAAATAAAGAGATAGAGAGAGAGAGAGAGAAGAGAGGAGGAGGAGGAGGAGGATTATCGTCATTACAAATACAGAAGAAAAATTATCGTAAGAAAACAAGATAATAAAAAATAATTGATAGTTCATTATAAATTGGAGCAGTGTTCCCATGACACCGCCTCCTCTCCTTGGGTTTCAGTTAAATTGTTCCAAAATGTTTCAAGGGAGTGGAATAAAAGCTTTTAAAGATGAACCGGAATTTAAATAGCATTCTCTCTCTCTCTCTCTCTCTCTCTCTCTCGTCTCTCTCTCCTCTCTCTCTCTCTCTCTCTCTCTCTTAAACGTTATCTGGGACTGGGTAATTACAACATACCTCTTTCCAAGTGGGACATCACTACACGTTGCGCAGGCAATTCCGTGAATTTGTGAAGTAAAGACATAAAGGAGATTATCCATTAATGTTTAGTTATTCTCTCTTACTCTTTCTTACTTCAACGTTTAAACGATACATAACAAAGTGGATTTATCATGGCAGATACATGTTCACTCTCTCTCACACACACAGACAACACACACACACACACACACACACACACATATATATATATATATATATATATATATATATATATATATATATATATATATATATATATATATATATATATATATAAATTATGGATTTGGCAATACAATTAATTCCCTTCAGCAATTGGGTATAATGTTGTGAAATGTATATTTTTGTGTTCAGTTTCCCATATTTAAAGATAACATGTTTAAGTAGTGTAACATTTCATTTTGAAACGTACGTAAGGCAGAGAGAAAAAGTAGGGGCTTACAAGCCTCAAAAGAAGGTTCTTATTCACAACTTGAGAATGCATTAGCTAGCTAATTTTTTTTATCGTCCTAAGGAGTCCTGTGATGAATACAAGGGAGCTATTCATCCACGTACGCAAACGATTGCGTAGGGACCTCCCAAATACGGCATCGTGTCCTTCGAGAAACTTCCCTACAACAATAATATAATTTCATGTTTACTTGCAGTAGTTAAAGATTCTATTGCTAGGAAACCATTTAATATCTCTAATAAATTAATTCTTATCTCTTTCAATTTGCCAAAAAGAGTACTTATCGATTCAAAAGTAGATAATTGTGGAATGGAAAATTCCATAACATAACTGAGATAACGTAATATATTTACGCCTTCAACTAACATATTGTTTAACCTTCTTGATGAGGGTCCCTTTCGCCTGCCATACCCAACCATAGAACATTAATTCACTTTTGAGACTTAGCTGCATGTGTTAAGGAATGCAGCATCTCTCTCTCTCTCTCTCTGTCTGTCTCTCTCTCTCTCTCTCTCTCGCGAGACTGTTTCATTACTGTAACGCAACTCACTTTTACATATAAATTGATCACTCAATAGTACTAGTTCTGTGTAATTTCGTAGTAATATGTGTTGTTTGCTGAATCTGAGCATAGTGTTATTATTATTATTTTTGTGAAAGGCGCCACCGAAAGTGTTGAAGATGTTGAAGATTGTAACGGGCCTCTCTTTTTGAGTGAAGGTAATTTACAAATATTTTGAAGTGCACTTCAAGGTTTTTTATTTTACATTGTTTGGATAAAATTATTATTTTTTATGCAGTTTTTTTTTATTTTGTTCTTTTGACATGTTCATTTTTTAATGCTTGTACTACCAGTGCTTTTATTGTTTTCATAATATCGTGTTTTGTATTCTCTTCATTTTTTTTAATTAGATAGAATAATTTTTGATTGTATAAATGTTGTAATCTAACACTTATGAATTAATTTGCACTATAGTTTTTTTAATTACATTATTAATTCATAATTCGAATTAATAAATTTTCTTATAAAATTTGATTTAATTTTGTTTAATAATTAATTCAAGAATTAATTAAACTTTTGTTTTCAAGTAATAATTTCCCTGGGATTGTGAATTTCACCTATGAATTTTGAATTTAGAAATACATTTTTGTATTTAAAATTTTTGTGAGAGTTTCATTTACTACCAGTATAATAAATTCTATTTTGTTTAGTGGAAATATAGAGTGGTAATTGTGCTTGATTAAACTGTGTCCTAAGTATAAAAGGTGTCCCAGACCCAGGAATAAAAGAGTCCCTTGCTCTAACAATTACAAATGTGAGTGTAGTAAGCAGATGCTTGGCACTTTGGGTTAACAAGCATTAATGGTGTCCAGACCCAGATCTTTGGCCACTTCCCCCCCAAGTATTCATGGTGCCCAGACCCAGATACACTTTGACCATTTCGTCATAAGTATTAATGGTGCCTAGACCTGGGATATTTGGCACTTTGTGTACCAAGTATCAATGGTCTCCAGAGACCCAGGAGGAAAACAAATCACATTATCACTCTAGCTAATACTGCAGGTGTTAGGAATATATTTTGTTAGGAGATTGACCATATATTTGTTTTTGGATTTTATTGTAAGAATTGCTACTTGTGAAAAGTGGCTCTGCTCGATACTCAGGAATTTTTAGCAGCCCCTTCCATCCAAGTATTATCTGAAACTACTCTGACTAAGGCACAGTGGAGTTCTCTAGCAGTAGCATGTGGTCGTCATGTGTCTAGTAGCATGATAAAAGCAGAAATCAAATGCATTGCCATGCAAGCATTGATAGACTCTGGTAGAATAACTAATGAAGATGAGTTAATTTGGCTCAAGAGTTGTCGAATGTAGCATACAAGCTGATCTTATAAATAAGCAAGTAGAAAAGAAAGAGAAAAGTAATGTAGAAATAGAACTCAGATGCATAAAAGCAGAAGAAAGTTTAATTAAGCTTAAAATGAAAGCTGAAAGATAAAGCGTAGACAGGGAAAAACAAGAAAGAAGAGAAAGAGAAAAAGAAAAAGCAGCAGATAATGAAAGGCAAAGGGTAAAAAGAAGAAAGAGAAATTGTAAGACATGAAAGGGAGATGGAATTGATAAGAGCTGGATCCACATTACCTGTAACACCATCTAACCCTAATCATGGTAATTGAGACCCTGCATTTGATATAGTAAGAGTGAAGAAGTTAATCCCTAAGTTTACTGAAGAGTCTCCAAATGAATTCTTTGATCACTTTGAGAAATTGGCTTCAGGTATGGGATGGCCAGAAGATTTTAATGGTCAGTTTTGCTACAATCTTTCTTGATTGGTAAAGGGAGAAGCGCTTATTTAGCCTTAACAGGTGATCAGTGTAAAGACTACAAGGTGCTCAAACAATGTGCTACAAGTATATCAGATGACACCAGAGTACTACAATGAAAGATTCAGAAATTTAAGAAAGGATGAAAAGGTAACTTACTTGGATTACTCTTATAAGTGAGGAGGTGTTTTAAAAGAAAGTTGGAGGCAGCTAAAGTTACAACTTTTGAAGAGTTAGAAGAGTTAGTTATTTTGGAGCAATATTTTAAAGGTATTCCTGAGGGTATAAGAGCCTATTTGAGAGAGAGAGAGGTTAAAAAACTTGACAAAGCAGCTACATTGAGTGATGACTATAATATAATTAGTAGCAGGCACAATTATAATGTCAAGTACCAGAATCAACCACAGGCAGGTTTTAAGTCTCATCCAGGTTTCAGGAGCAAATTTATAAATGGGAAACCTACAAATAATACTCCTCAGCAAGCTAATGTGAAATCCTCATCTAATTTTGCAATACAGTTGTAAAATGTTGTCTGCTTCAAGTGTGGAAGAGCATGACACTTCAGTCAGGATTATCAAAATTATCAGCAGTCAAAACCTGTTGGTCATATAGTAAGAGGTGACCAGGTGAAACTGACTGTTAAAAACAATGTGGGGAAGAATCAGACTACAGGGGAGACTGAAACTAAACAAGCTGAGTGTTTAGCAACCAGTGGAAATGTAACTTCAAGCAGTGAGGGGCTGAGCAGTTTGGAGGCCTATAAGCTATATATCTATGAGGGTACACTGTCAACTCAAGAAGAGAGTGTGCAGGTACCAGTCAAGATTCTATGTGATACAGGGAGCAACCATAGTGTGGTGTTACGTGGTGCTCACCCAATGTTGGAGAAAAATCTCACCAGAGATTCAGTTATTTTGAAGGGCATAGGAGGAAAGGAAGTAACTCCTATATGCCACTTACACATGTCTTGTGAATTGGTGACAGGGAATCCTTATTTTGCTGTGAAGGACCCACTGGCTGTAGAAGGTGTACATTTTCTGTTGGGAAATGAAGTTGGTGGTGTTTCATTAGTACCTTGTCCTGTAGTAACAGACAAACCTTTGAGGATTAGTCCTATGGTAGAGTTGGAGAAGAATAACTCCCATCTGTTCCCTAGTTGTATAACTACCAGGAGTATAAGGAGTATTACGACTGTTAGTAAAGAAACTGAGGATTTGCACGCCCAAGAAGGATCAAATGAAGGATCTTTGAACTGACCAAAAAGATGAAGAAAAATGTGTTGTTCCAGAAGAGACTCCGAGTAGTCAGAGTGTACCTGAAGATAGTAGTGAAACTATTGTAGCTGAGGTAGCAGATATTGATGGTTCAACCCTTGAAGTTGACAAGAGAAAAGCTAATGGACTTGCAGAAGAGGGATGCATCGTTAGCTGATTTGTTCTTCAGAGTTGTTGATCAGGATGAGATCCAACAAACTCCTACCTGCTATTATCTGAAGGGAGGTTTGCTGATGAGGAAGTATAGACCATCAGATATACCCGGAAATGCTGAATGGGGTGAATATCATCAGATATTGATTCCATGTCCATTGAGGAGGCAAGTGGTAGAAGTAGCTCATGAATCTGGACATATGGGAATCAGGAAGACTATGGAGAAGATCATGAATTATTTTTTTCTGGCCTGGACTTCATAAAGATTTTTAGCAGGTTCTGTCGGAAATGTCATACTTGCCAGATATCCAGAGGTGATCCTTGTTAGAAACATATCTGCCAAGATAGTTTCTGAGAAACTTGTGGAGTTATTCATAAAGTTTGGGATACAAGAAATTGTACAAAGTGATAGAGGAACGAACTTTACATCCAAGTTATTCCAGGATGTGATGAACTTGTTAGGCGTGAAACCACAGTTATCAACTGCTTATCATCCAGAAACTCACGTAGCCTTGGAAAGGTTCCACCAGACATGGAAAAATATGCTGACAAAGTATAGTACTGAGTCAGGAAGAGAATGGGATGTTGGTTCACCCTTAATGTTATTTGAAGTTAGAAATGCTTATCAAGAAAGCATGAGATGTTCACTTAATGAGATTATTTTTCGAAGAGAGGACATCTGAGGATTCTTGCAGAAAATTGGGAAGAAAATCAAAATCCGAGGAGAGTATGTGAAAAACCTAAAGGAAAAGGTTAGAAAAGATTAGAAAATTCTCTTTATATATATATATATATATATATGTATATATATATATATATATATATATATATATATATATATATATATATATATATATATATAATTATATATATAAGCTTTAAAAAATCACAGTAGATGCACGTGACTTCATTAAATAAGCGAATACCACAGAAAAATGATAGTCATGATCAAAGCGCTTTCGTCTTTACTATGACATTGTCAAGGAACGAATCTCTTAGTAAAGATCAAAGCGCTTGGATTTCTGACTATCATTTTCGTGTGGTATTCGCTTATTGTCTATATATACATATATATATATATATATATATATATATATATATATATATATATATATATATATATATATATATATATATATATATATATATATATATATATATATATATATGTGTGTGTGTGTGTGTGTGTGTGTGTGTGTGTATAACTTGATCACAAAGTATATAAAACGTGTAGCTATGTATAAATAAAGGTTTTTGCCACAAGGGAAAATTGAAAAGCGAGATAGCCAAGAACTTTCGGTCTAGCACGACCCTTTACTAAGGTATAACTGATCATACAGAGGAAAAACATAGTTCAAGTGGGCTTAATATCCAAACTGACATTACAAGATTAGCAATAAGGTCGATTTCACTCTACAGAAATGAAGAAATGCCTGAGGGCAAGATTAGCGATTTTAGGCAGCCACTTCTTGGAGGAGCAAAACACGTGTCAACAGATGATTCATCCAGAAAACAATATATTTTGAAAAAAACAAGGGGGCATATACAACTTATTACCATGAAATTTACAAAAATGTTCCCAAAAAAAGATTGAAAAGACGAAAAATGGATATAAATATATCGAGCAATAGAGAGAGAGAGAGAGAGAGAGAGACGAGAGAGAGAGAGAGAGAGAGAGAGAGAGAGATAATAACTAAATACATGTGGGACCAATTAATTAGTAGTTCATTTATTTTAAGGTCCTTCATAAACATTTTACAAATATATGTGTCCAAATGGTACATTCCCGGACTAAGATTTAGGTTGTTTTTATTAGTGATTTGTATAATTGCCGATTCCTGTAAATTTCTTGAAACATAATCATTAGATCTAGCAATTACAGAGGCATCGCCCCAATTAATACAATGAGATTTTTTACACAGATGGATAAGCAGTGCATTTGAAGCCTGGGCTGTTCTAACTGAATACATATGCTGCTTAATACGCACACTTAAATTTTTACTTGACTGACCAACGTAAAAAGATGGGCAATCCTTACAAGGAATTTTGTAAATGGTGTTGCTATTTGTTACGGACTATTCTTAATTAACATATCTTTAATGGTATTGTTATAAGAGAACACTACATTAACATTAAACAATTTAAATATTGATCTTATCGTTTCAAAGCCACGAAAGTAAGGCAAGCTAAGTACATTTTTAAGGATTTTGTTTTCATTACTAGGAACACTATAAAACTTTTTGTGAGCATTTTGATAACATAAATCAATTATATGAGGTGGGTAGCAGAGATTGTTTCTTATC
Source organism: Macrobrachium nipponense (assembly GCF_015104395.2). NCBI lineage: Eukaryota > Metazoa > Arthropoda > Malacostraca > Decapoda > Palaemonidae > Macrobrachium > Macrobrachium nipponense. The sequence goes on along the minus strand of NC_061097.1, from coordinate 4,993,956 downwards.
TTTTTTATGTATTCTATCTTTTGGTCAAGATATTGTGGACTCGTGATACCCAAAGCACGTAGGACCATAGAAGAAAAAATTGAAATTTTCATATTAAGATGGTGGCCAAAATAAAAATGTACATATATTAAATTATTTGTGGATTTTCTATAAATACTGAATTTACATTGGAAATATTCTCTATGTATTAATACATCTAGGATAGGGATGACATTGTTATTTTCAATTTCAACAGTGAATTTCATGTATGGCACTAAATTATTCAATTTAGACAATAAATAATTTACATAGATACCAACAGGTAAGACTACTAAGATGTCATCTACATATCTGTACCACTTTAAGGGGACAAGTGTGATATTCTGTATGTGTGGTCTTTCAAAAAATTCTATACTTATATATGGAATTTTTTGAAAGACAACACCTCCCAAATATCATACTTGCCCCATTAAAGTGGTACAGATAGGTAGATGACATCTTAGTAGTTTTACCTGTTGGTATCGATGTAAATGGTTTATTGTCTAAAATGAATAATTTAGTGCCATCCATGAAATTCACTGTTGAAATTGAAAATAACAATGTCATCCCTCTCCTAGATGTATTAATACATAGAGAATCTTTCCAATGTAAATTCAGTATTTAAAGAAAACCCACAAATAATTTAACATATGTAAATTTTTATTCTGGCCACCATCTTAATATGAAAATTTCAATTTTTTCTTCTATGTTCCTACGTGCTTTGGGTATCACGAGTCCACAATATCTTGATCAAGAAATAGAATACATAAAAAAGATAGGAAACAATCTGTGCTACCCACTCATATAATTGATTTATGTTATCAAAATGCTCACAAAAAGTTTTATAGTGTTCCTAGTAATGAAAAAGAAATCCCTAAAAATGTACTTAGATTACCTTACTTTCGTGGATTTGAAACCATGAGATCAATATTTAAATCGTTTAATGTTAATGTAGTGTTCTCTTATAACAATACCACTAAAGATATGTTAATTAAAAATAGTACCGTAACAAATAACATCATTTACAAAATTCCCTGTAAGGATTGCCCATCGTTTTAAGTTGGTTAGTCAAGTAAAAATTTATGTGTATGTATCAAGCAGCATATGTATTCAGTTAGAACAGCCCAGACTTCAAATGCACTGTTTATCCATCTGAGTGAAAAATCTCATTGTATTATTTGGGGTGACGCCTCTGTAATTGCTAGATCTAATGATTATTTTTCAAGAAATTTACTGGAATCAGCAATTATACAAATCACTAATAAAAACAACCTAAATCTTAGACCGGGAATGTACCATTTGGACCCATATATTTGCAAGATGTTTATGAAGAACCTTAAAATAAATGAACTACAAATAAATTTGTCCCACATGTATTTAGTTATTATCTCTCTCTCTCTCTCTCTCTCTCTCGCTCTCTCTCTATCTCTCTCTCTCTCTCTCTCTCTCTCTCTCCTCTCTCTCTCTTTTCTTGCTCGATATATTTATATAATTTTTTCGTCTTTTCAATCTTTTTTTGGGAACATTTTTGTAAATTTCATGGTAATGAGTTGTATATGCCTCCTTGTTTTTTCAAAATGTAGTTTTCTGGATGAATCATCTGTTGAGCAAGTGTTTTGCTCCTCCAAGAGTGGCTGCCTAAAAATCGCTAATCTTGCCCTCAGGCGTTTCCTCGTTTCTGTAGAGTGAAATCGACCTTATTGCCAATCTTGTAATGTCAGTTTGGATATTAAGCCTACTTTTAATGTTGTTCCACTGTGTGATCAGTTATACCTTAATTAAGGGTCGTGCTAGGCCGAAAGTTCTTGGCTATCTCGCTTTTCTATTTTCCTTTGTGGCAAAAACGTTTATTTATAATATATATATATATATATATATATATATATATATATATATATATATATATATATATATATATATAATTTTCGTTAAAAGCAATTGCTTTAGTGGCATCAATAAGTTTTTCTTGCAGGTATCTTCATACCGACGAAGTTTTTCTGATTCTCGTTCGTCAATTTCTGGTGAAAAATACGCAGACTTCCTTCTTCCATTTATTGAATTTTGTCACGACAGCTGTTTCGCCTTATGGCATTATCAAGCGACTACTGACTTACAATCTGACCTTTCGGCCTATTTATTTCATCGTGTGTGAGGTATGACCTTGAGGTATGGGTACTGGTTAGTCTAGGGATTAACAGCTTAAGGCGTTGTTTTAGATACAAAGAACATAAGGACATATGTACTGTTACAATAAGAGTGAAAGTTTAAACAGTGGTTAAATAAATATTCAAAATACAATGCCATGGGCTAGAGTTTCCTTAAATGTATGTTTAAAATTTAATATGTTACATGTTGGTTTTAGATAAAAATTACAAAATTACATACAGGAATGAAAATGAATATAGAAATCTAAATACAGGATACAAATATATGTATATTTTATAGCATGTATAAAGGTACAAGAGATAATTTCTGTTTATACATAAATGTGTATGATTTAAATTTGAGTGAGTGTGTGTGTGTGTGTGTGTGTGTGTATGTCCAGAAATTATCTCTTGTACCTTTATACATGCTATAAAATATATACATATATTTGTATCCTGTATTTAGATTTCTATATTCATTTTCATTCCTGTATGTAATTTTGTAATTTTTATCTAAAACCAACATGTAACATATTAAATTTTAAACATACATTTAAGGAAACTCTAGCACATGGCATTGTATTTTGAATATTTATTTAACACTGTTTAAACTCACCACCCGAAATAGATGTTTTGCATAGAAATATTTGTAGTTATCTGATTTGCATGATCTATGTGTGGATTCCAATGTTTTGAAGCCTGTTGAACTATATTTTCCTGTTTGAAAAGCAATCTGAGACATATTTTTCAAGATGACCACCAATATTTTTGTCTTTCTTTACATAAGTTTTCTCCCGGCTTGTACATTTTCAAAGTTATGCATATCGCTCTGCTATTTCTCGATCTGCTACTGTTCAACATATGCAGCTGCAGAGTGATGTTCAGGGCAGCTCTGCCTGAAAGCACTTGCCTCTTCCTTTGCAAACCTTCTTACAGGAGCACTTTGTCAATTCTTGACAGCTTTCTGCAATCAGTGGTAGTGTTCTCTAATATATCTGCCATGCTTCTCCTTTCTGTGTCCATCCCCATTCAGCTGGACTGCTCATGTGGGGATCACAGTGGGTTGCCTGGCCCCAAATGATCCCAGCCTGGTAGGCTGCACACTTTGCATGTTCTCTGAGGGCTACCTGTGTTGGTGGAAATGAGTTGTATGGCCTCTGATCTGTCATACATGAGGACAACGAATCTTTCCAGGCTCTGCATGTCAAGATCACGACTCAATGTTGGATGCTAACTGAGATTCATCGTCTGCCATGCAGATTTCTTCGCTTTCCCAAGGAAGGCAGACAATGTCACATACAGCGTTTGCGTGAAAGTAAGGGATCCCTCTAGTTTTCTCAAGCCCAATTGCAGAAACTACCTCATGGACTGGAATCCATCACATATGGGATCCTTGGCACTGACAATCCACATTTCCTGAAGATCTAGTTTCTGGACGGATGGCAGTACAGTTATTGCTATGACTAGCACATCTGTGTCATTAAACTGTGGACATATATTTGACTGTAAGCTTCTTCGTGACAATATGGGGTCACAGTATCCAGAGACTTCATTGTGTTGCTAATGGCATCCTGTCCTTTTGTGACGATGACTGCTTGTCATTTCTGCTTTACACATCTTTTTGGCCAGGAAGTGAAACAGTTAAGTCTTGTTGCTGAGGTCACAAAGGAAGCTTTGCACGTTTCCTGGTGTCTTGCTTGTTTCTGTCACTCATCTAATGATTTCTTTCCCCCTTTTTGACCTCGTCTCTGATTTCAGATTTGATTTCTTGCATACATCAAATACTATGTCCACCCGCTTGTACCGAGCACCATAGGATTCCACCTTTGTGATGATGTCTTCTTTGGCATAGTCATTAAATGTCTTTGAAGTATGTGGAGATGATTGTATCTCCCTTTGGTTCTCCCACTAGGGCATTCACTGGCGCTTCAAGAATTTCAACCAGCTGTGACTTCTGACACTTATGAAGCTTGCCGCTGTCACTGAGAGATGCAGGGTTTGACTGATTCTTGTGCTTGAAGAATTCTTGCAAGTCACACTGTCTGTTCTTGCATGAGATGAACAATCACAAGAATAAACGACAGTCATCTTTTAGGGCTATGTTGTCAACAGCTCCAGTTGTGAACAAATTCTTTCTCAAGACGAGAGGACAGATTACTCCATCTTCCACATACTGTGCAACAGCTGCTTCTCCTAACTGTGCCGAGATTTCTAGGACTCGGTCATATGATGTGCTGAGCCCATTCTTATGGAACATTTCAATTATTTGTCTCCTCCTCATCTTGGCAAAAAATTACTGGCCCATGTAGACTGCAAAATGTGGCTCCCGGTCCTTGGAATGCCTGTGGACATCCGTTCCCGCCTTATATTTAGCCAAGCAGTTGCACTGTAGAAGTTGTGATGTAGCAAAGTCTAATTTCAACGCTCCATGATGGAGTTGGGACTTCATGTCTGCACCATGTTCGATCATGCATACAAACTGAAGCAGTGATGGTGGAACAGACTTTTCTAAGTCCTTGTCATGAAAATAGCTGCTGAAGTTCGACTTCTGACAGCATATGTCTTGTTTTATTATTTTGCTAGATGGATGGCTTCACCATAACGGGATGCTTCTGATACGATTTAACCTACATCAGTTTCAACAGCCAACAGAACTTCGTGTTCTTGGCAATTAGCTTGCAGCAGTGGGATGTACAAAAGCAGCTGATTCTTGAGTCGAGTAGGATGAACATCAGGCGAGTCAACACCAAACTGTTCCAGCCTTTGCTTGTAAAGCTTAGTCAAATCAGGATGCTTGAAAATCGGTGGCCTCTCACTGGCATTTTTCATCTCGCAGATGTAAGTGACTAGTTCATAGAAAGCAATTGAATATGCATCCTTCCAGATATTCCTGTACTCTTTCTTGATCCCGCACCTTTATGTATGCCCATTGACGGTTGTACTATACCACCAAACAACCAAGGTGATATTTCACTTCTTGGGCTACGACATCTCCTGCACTTAGTTTGGCGAGAAGTTTTGAATCACTGAGTGTTTTGGCATATTCATTTATTCTCCTATTCAAATGAATTTTAATTGCTTCCCTAAGCTCCTCTCCTTCAGTTTCGCAGAAGAAGCATTCTTTTGTTTTATTTTCTTGGAGCTTTCATGGAATCTTACTTCTACTGTCCTCATCACTACTACCTACATGACATGCCATATTTTTTCTCAACGTTTCCTCTATCCCAGAACATTCATCAAGTCTTTCAGGGTCTAGCTTGTTTGGTAGCACATTGAGTGAGAGAAGCAGAGGAATATTCTTTGCCAGGTTCGTATATGCTCTCTTCTAGCAGGATTTCCTGGGGAGGTTTTAGATCTTTCTTAACCTCCTGACAGGCAACACTTGGTCCAGTCTGTTTTCCATGATCGTGCAGTAGAGTTCACATCCATGATTACGATGACGTTCAGGGTCGAGGGTTTATCCTTTTACCACCCTGTACATGTAATATTATAATAGGCCTCTTATGTCCTGTAATATACAATAGGTACTTTCCTTTATGGGATACAAGTAGGTTCTTGCACTGTGCCATACACCTAGTCCGATTGTTCATCCAGTATCATAAATCCCATGCGATCTGTACACCATCCAGATAACTAAAACCATGTTATACTTGGTTCGGCTCTCCCGAGTTGGTACGTACTGTCTATTCACATGCGACTGTCTAACTGATTTGGGGTTGATTAGGCAGCATTTGCGATACTAGTAGATTGTTGCAGTATGATGCCAACATAAATTTCCTACTTAGCTGACACTGAACACCATGCTGAGTTTCACAGCAATGATGTCATCAATGTGCCTTGGTAGTGCCCGACAATCACTCCTTTAATACAGTGCCTTAACCATGTTATAAAACAGAAAATATACATCAGCAGACTTAAAAACATAGGAATCCACACTTAGATCATGCAATTCGGACAACTACAAATGTTTTTATGCAAAACATCGACTTCGTGTGGTTATTTTGGCGGCCATCTTGGCAGCCGTTTTGGATTTTCAATTGGCCAATTGGGCAGATTTGATTAGTATCCCTTGGAGAACAATTGTGCCAAATTGTATCAAATTTGATGCTTGTATCATCATTTGTACGATTCTTCTAAGAATTACCCTTATCTGCCCCACTACACGGGAGTAAGCTAAAGTAGAGGATATTTTAACAAGTAAGAAAAAGAAATGAACATGGGTAGAACATATAATGAGAATGTATGACAATAGATGGACAAAAATAATTACAGAATGGGTCCCTAGAGATTGCAAACAAAGCAGGGGAAGGAAGAGAAGACGATGGACTGATGAACTAAGAAAATATGCGGGTATACAATGGCATAAAAAGACCATAAACATACGGTAGTGGAAAGACATGTCTGAGGCCTTTGTCCTGCAGTGTACTAGCAATGATTGATGATGATGAATGATGATAATATTATATATTATTTAAATATAAATAATATTAAATATTAGTATATATATATATATATCATATATTATATAAATATAATATATATATAGTTAATATATATTATATATATAATATATAATATATATATATGATATATATATATATATATATATATATATATATAATATATATATATATATATATATATACATATATATATATATATATATATATATATATATATATATATATATATATATATATATATATATATATCTATATATATATTTATAAATAGTGTGTGTGTGTGTGTGTATATTTTGGTGTAAAACAACGTGTAATTTCTCATGTTTCTGTGTTTGTACGTACACAATTTAGATCGAATACAGAACAAAGCATTTTCTTTATCAGAGCAGCTGGAAGAATTATCATCAAAGTCGGACTGTCAGGTTCATGATCATGAATATGAGGAAACGGAAAGAAAATAAGATAATTGAAATTGCAATTCCAGAGGCAGAAAACTTAGTCGCAGAAACATTTCTGGAAAGATCCTTTGCACACGCTCACAATCTTAAAGAAAAGAAATGAGAAATAAAGTCGAGAGAAGATAAAGGAGGCCACGTTCCACGTCCCAGCGAGTAATGAGACGCGTGAGAAAGAAACTCATCAGAGTAATGGAAAAGAAGTGTTCCGGTTTCGTTATGCTTCTTTTTTAGGCGTTCGTCAAGGTTCTCATTTTCTCTGCATGACATTCCGATCTTATGAGGTTTTTGGGGCGAAAAGAAAATTAGAAAAAAAATACTTGTGGTAAATATATGTACTCTAATTCTTCAACACATAAATTGTCAGCTCACGTTTGAGGTGAGAGAAAGGATACAGAGAAATCTATGTTACATGAAAACATAAGAAGGGCTAGGCTTTTGAAATGCGGTTATTGTCTGAAAATCGAAAACGGAGGTGATAAGAGCAAGCGAGTCTTTGCTGACTTGCCACAACAGTGCGAATGGCCTCGTTATAGTATATACACAGAATTTGACATTGTCCTTTTCCATATAATGAACAAAGAGTGGGTCAATGAATATACCATAATAAATAACACAAGTGCAGATATTTCTCAATTCAGTCTAGTATCTGGAAAATTGCAGAAATTTAAACTATCATCTGTTTACCGCTAATAGGCTAAGCAGGCAAAAGCTAGGAGAATATTGTTTCATATATGAATCCCCAAAAAGGAGAAGAAATTATCACTTGCCAATGGTATTCACAACATTTCATTTGTGATCAGTTTTCAGAAGATTCTATAAATGGCTTTTAAACACATTGACTGCAGTGAGTACCAAATATATTCTTCTATACTGTTGATTAATTGAAGGAAATGTGAACATTTTCATAGGAAAATTCCAGTATAAAACGTAAAAAAATCGAAATAGTTAATGTGCAAAGCTCATAAAGTGCATAATATCCGCAAGCAAGTCTAAATACTAGAGGCACATAAACATCCGTGCAAACACACAGGTATATGGAGAGAGCTCGGGTTACGATGTCCTTATCTTATATCATAAGTTTTTAATGAGCAGCTAAGGCTACAAATCTCAAAGGAAAGAATTGCAGAAAATTCACCAATAATTCTTTGCCGAACATGTCGCCTAACAATCATCGCCAAAAAACTGAAAAAAAGTAGAGTGAAACTATATGCGTGTGTGTGTGCGTGTGTGCGTGCACTCATTTCCGGTTCTTTATTTACAAATACAAATATACTAAAGCAAACTAATAAAATCGAGATATATATCATTTACTTCATAAACGATATAAATATAATGGGACGCAAGAGTAAAATCAGTTATTTGCTAAAATTCACTTTACACTGACTAGAAAGAAACTGTTATGAGCTACACCACGCAAATATTAGTATTGTTTTTATCATTATTGTCACTATTATTAATTTTTCTTATTTTGTCTATCACAGTCATCCTATTCGAGTGGGTGGCTTTTGTAGTGTGGGGTTTCGGGTTGCATCCTGCCTCCTTAGGAGTCCATAACTTTTCTTATTATGTGCGCTGTTTCTAGAAGCACACTCTTCTGCATGAGTTTTAGAGCTACTCCAGCATCTAGTTTTTCCAGGTTCCTAGTGTACCTATGATTATGGGTACATATCCCATATCCTTCTTATTTCTATTTTCAGGTCCTGATTCTTATTAATTTTTTCTCTTTCTTTCTCGTCTACTCTGGTGTCCCATGGTATTTCTCCTTGATTTTGTCAATCAACGTCTCGTCTGGTCTATTGGCGCATATCACCCTATCCGTTCTGATACCATAGTCATAGTTCCATATGATATTTGCCTGATCGTTTTCTATCTCTCCTTCAGGTTGGTGTTCGTATCACTTATTACTGTAAGCTAACTAGTGCGTCTTGCACAGGTTCCAGTGAATGGGGGCTTTTGCTACTGAATCATGTTATGTGGTTTATGGTCTCGTTTTTCATATTGCACTTCCTGCGTATGGGAAAGATGTTATTTCCATCTATCGTTCTTTGAACATATCTGGTTCTTAGGGCCTGATCTCGTGCCGCTGTTAGCATTCCTTCTGTTTCCTTCTTGAATTCTCCCCTCTGTAGCCATTGCAATATTCCAGCGTTGGCCAGTTTCTTAGTCTCTCATGTACTGTCCGTACACTGGTTTGTTGTGCCATTCCTCCATTCTGTTCGTCATTCCCGTGTCTCTGTATATTTCAGGGCCTTCTTCTACTTCTATCAGTCCTTCTTCCCATGCACTCCTTACACACTTGTCTTCACTGGTTTTCAGATATTGCCCCAGTGCTCTGTTCCAATGTTGACGCTGTCCTCTATGCTTAGTAGCCCTCCCCCTCCTTCCTTCCTAGTCCGTATTTCCTAGTTTTTTGGTCTATTTTGCGGAGTTCAGCCTTCGTCCACTCCACTACTCCTGCACTGTATCTGATTACTGGTACTGCCTATGTGTTAATGGCTTTCATCTTATTTTCGGCGTTGAATTTTGACTTGAGTAATGCCTTACGTCTCTGCATAAATTCATTATTATTATTATTATTATTATTATTATTATTATTATTATTATTATTATTATTATTATTATTGATATTATATTAGTATTATAGTAGTAGTAGTAGTAGTAGTAGCAGTAGTAGTAGTAGTATCATTGTTATTATCATTCCGAAAATGATACCGATTCATATGGAACGAGTCCACAGTATCACTGAAGGTTCCAAAGAATATGGCGTTCATTAGGAAGAAGTGCAAGGAGGTAAAGGGAAATACATAAGAAAGACATCTTACTTATTAAAAAAGAAATAAATAAATCATTAAATTAATAAAAAGAAGAATACATTAAATTACAAGGGGAATAATATTAGGGTAGTAATGTATCGTATCTTCACTTGAACTTCTGAAGCTCCAATTGCACGACATCCTCTGGGAGGCTAATCACAGTCCACCGGCGTGGGGAATAAAGGACCTCTGGAACTGACTAGTTCGACAGAGAGGCAAATGTACTGCATGGTGGTGCTGCTGTTCAGCGAATCTGTTTTCTCACGGCAGGTAGAGGGGATCCTCGGATTAACTGTGAACGTGAAAGATGTCTGTTGAAATACACCATATGAAAAATGGCAAAAAAAAGACCGTCCGTCGATGGTCCAGGTCATAACTACTACTATTAGGAAACAGAAACTTACCATCACGAACCACTTTTTCTAAAAGATAGATCTCTGGGAGAAGCAATTATCCACATCCGTGAAGAATAAATGACCTAAAACATGTAACATCGAGTTTATCACCTTTATAAATATACGAATCTGTTCGAAAAGTACCTAACTTTTGTGCGCCATTTGCTGAAAATTTCATTAAATGTTCTTCAAATGTTAGGCGTGAGTCAAAAGTCAAAAGTTCCCATCCACACGAGGCGGGAGATCTGTATAAGATCTGTTAATCAAGAGTGTTTTCGTTTTACTGGAGTTCAGCCTTATACCCCACCAATTTCACCATTCACTGATCCAGTCCATGTCCCGATTGAGGCTGAGGACCACTACATTTCTCATAAGTGTTGCATCATCGCCATATTGAACAATCTTGTTTTCCAGGACAACAACCATATCACTTGTGTACACTAAAAATAATAATGGGTCAAGAATACAACCTTCTGGAACTCTAAACAAATAGGTCTTGGAAGTAAAGATCCCGTCCAAAGTAACTCGCTGCTGCTTACCTGTAAGGAAATCTTGAAGTTGTAATAAAACATATCCACTCCGAGTTCTTGAAGT